>NC_043963.1:38273306-38543306 GCF_902148855.1 Sphaeramia orbicularis
TTCTCCAGGGAACCTTTTATCGTCCGCTTTCACTCCCCTACGACCTGTAAGAGAAAATTCCACCTACTTCATTCTATGGGAAAGAAACATGATGCCTGAGGATATTAAATTCCTTGAACACTTCAGTTATATTTACAGTTTTGCATCACATCACAAGGTCTTCTTTCTTATTTGGACAAAATTTGCATGGATGGATTATTGTCCTTCATGTTTCTGGTGATGTTTTGTAACTGAGCAGAGATGGAAGAAATAATAAAGTACAAACACCACAATGGAGAAATACTCACTTCCGAGGAAAATCATTGAAAACATTCAAAAATACTTTAAATTACCAGCAAAAGTCAAAATACACTGTTGCCCATGAAGTTGGAATTAAGTACTTTTATCTTTTCTCTTGACAATGTGATTTATTGTTGATAGATAAAGTGTAACTGGGACTCAGTATGTAATCATTGCATGCTATTAAATGTGACTACTGATGTGTATAAGTAGGAATAAAAGAGGAATGAGTCCAAAAACAAAATAATTACAACTTTATCGACTACAGTGTACATGTTAGGTAGAATGGCTCCTGTTATAAATGTATAATCTTATTGAACATTATGGTTCTTGTGGAAACTGGATTTTCCAAACAAATGGTCAAGAATATGGGTTTTTATGGTGGTTTGAGTAAAACACATAACAACTATGATATTTGATATTTGATATTTGACTTCAATTTCCTTGTGAAAATAGAAAAAGACGACTTAGATGAAAATGTGCAAGTACTTCAACAGGTAGCAACGATACATTATGGAATTTCATGACATATGTTTGTAAACTTACATCCCGAAGAGACGTGAAGTTGATTTTTTGGATCACAAGCTCAAAAAGTTAAGGAAACACTGCAACAGAGAATTATTACCTCCGCCAAGGAATTTATGCTTTTGCCTGCATTGGTTTGTCTGTCTGTCTGTGTACAAGATAACTCAAAACGTTATGGATGGATTTGGATGAAAATTTCAGGAAATGTTGATACTGGCACAAATACTGATTTGTTTTGTTTTGTCACAAATGATTACAAGTGAAATCATTTTAATTTTGTAGATTGTCAAAGTGGATTTACTGAGTAAATGAGAGGATCAGAAAAAAGTTGATTCTGTCAGGATGATCATATAATCTTATAGAACATGATGCATTGCTGTAGATTAAACTCCCAGCAGTACATAAAGTATTTCAGATGAGCTTGACATTTAATATATACAGCAATATAATGTGACAAAGCATCAATACAGGAGTAAAATGAATAAAAAATATCACGTATATAAGGAAAAATGGCAATAGTGAGCATCGTGTAATACGTAGTACTTATGTTATTTTACTTAATGGGGTTTTGAATACTTAAATACTTGTATTGGTGTATTTTAATGAGTGGTTTTAATACTTATACTGCTTCAGCCAATGATACTGAGTTTGAAAACCAAGAAACAGTCTGAAACAGTTTTGGATGTAAAAATATCATAATTGTGTTGTTTTATCACAGTGATAAAAGACTTTGTTCTGATTGGTCAACACACCAGCCCTAAAACGGCCATGAAGGAGATGGATGAGCTCTACACTGTCTTCAAGGGAATTTACAAGAAGTGGAAGACTGATGTGAGTTCACCATGTTTTTATTGTCTTGGGAGCTGCTGTTTGAACTTCCTCAGATAAGCACCATGTCCGTCTGGTTCTTCCTCATACAATGATATGAATGGTTCATTTCTATTTGTTGAACTTCCCTTTTTGCTGCCTTTTATTCACCCAGAATGTGATGATCTTAGGGGACCTCAATGCTGGCTGCAGCTACGTTACTATTAAAGGTTGGAGATCTGTCAGGTTAAGAAGTGATGACAAATTTCATTGGCTGATTGGAGATGAACAGGATACGACTGTGCGTCAGAAGACACACTGCGCTTACGACCGGTCAGTGAAGAAGCATCAGATTCATTTCATATCCTCTCTGTCTGCTGTTTTGTCATGTCAACAACAGTTTTATGCAATGTTATGGTCACAATAACTGTTAACACACAATGTGCTGCAGTGGCAGATGTTCTCGCATCCTTTACTCAACCCAAACGTCTACCGAAAACTAAAATTATCCACTGATATAAAATGTTTAATACCTGTTGATCCACTAATCCAATCAATCCATGTAAATAATTGGTGTAAAAGGCAGTTTGGCATCTTTTCATGGTCACCAGATATGACCCATTTGGACGTTCAGGGGCTCTGTAGTGAACGTGGAAACACTGTCATCTTCTGCAGCATTGATTCACCAGTAAAACCCATGGAGTTGGATCAATGACAGTGGGTGGATACACTTGGTTTATGTTCAGTTAATGATATCTTTGCTGAAAAAGTCACTTTTTCTTCAGTTTTTTCAGATAAAATAACCCTCAACTTTATGGATGGATTAAATTTATATAGCGCTTTTCTATGAACGTATTATTCCTTCACTCTCACATTCTCCCTCTGGTGGTGGTAAACTACATCTGTAGCCACAGCTGCCCTGGGGCAGACTGACGGAAGCGTGGCTGCCACTCCGTGCCTAAGGCCCCTCCGACCACCACCGAACATTCATACACCAGTGTGGGTAGCAGCACTGGAGACAAGGAGGGTGAAGTGTCTTGTTCAAGGACACAACAGCACATGACTGGGACAGAGCGGGATTCAAACCGCCAACCCTTTGGTTATTGGACGACCCACTCTACCATCTGAGCCATGGTCGCCCCATTAGAGCTTTAATGAAAATCTACATGATTGGTTTCCTGCGTTTTCATCCCAAACAGAATCATTGTCCATGGACGTGAGATTATTTCCAGTATTGTACCAGATTCAGCTCAACCCTTCAACTTTAAGGAGAATTTCCATCTCACTGAGGAGGAGGTAAACTTTTTTTAAGCCTGACATCCTAAAGTCACTCTGATAATTGATTATTAATTCTGTTCTTCTGGTGAACCTTTAGGCTCTTGAAGTCAGTGATCATTTTCCTGTGGAAGTCGACCTGAAGCCCAACCATCGCTACCTGCTCCGTCACGAGCTGTAGACCAATCAGGATCATCCGCAAAAAACACTGTGCTTTTAACTAATTTAAATGTTTTTAAATGAAATAATAAATTATGCAACTGAGTATTTACTGAAAGTTATGGCTCTTTTGTAATGACTCAAATTCATCTTCACATTCACTCTGTACTCATCTCAGTTACTTAAAACACAGACAGATAATCAGTTGTTTCTGCATGAAGCGACTGAGGAACTGCGAGTGTTTGACTGTGGGAGTTCGTGTGCATCTGAAACTAAAACCACATCAAAGCTGACATCATTTCATGAGCTCATGAAGGTACGATCTTGCACAACAGAACATACAAAACAATACTTTTAACTTAACTTTTTAGACTTAAAACCTGATTTTAATCATTTTATTTCTTAGAGCTATTGGTTGATGTGCTGTTATTTGTATTTATCTGTAAACTCAGTGATATATAAGTTTTAATTTGTAATTTATGCACCGTCTGTTTGACAGGAAGCCATTTGCAGGCAACAACGACAGCTGAGTCTTTATTTGCGCTCTCTTCCTTTCTGAGAAATATAATTCGTGGCAGTGCATTAATGTTTTCTTCAATATAATCATCGCTTTTGCCTTTATTTGCAAGGATGGAACAAAATTTTGCTGATCTACTTAGCGGCGCATTTTCAGGTAAGACATTTTCATATCAAAGCATTTATTTTTCTTTAACCTGTGCTAAGATCCTGGGTTTTAAAATGATGAATCTGTTTCAGAGTCATCAGTTCCATCGTTCCTTGATGGTGCACTGGACTTTGAGAATGTAAACTTTGACGAAAAGTTTGATGAAGATGAAGTTGTCAATCAAGAAACTTCAGAGGAAGACGGAGAAGTGCGACAGGAAGCAACTAAACACAATGTTGTTTTGGAAACAAGTGACATGTCTGAAGATGAAGATGAAGATGTTGATGAAGAAGAAGAAGAAGAAGAAGAAGAAGAAGAAGAAGATGAAGATGAGGATGAAGCTGAGGATGAAGATGAAGATATAGATGACGATGAAGATGAAGATGATGATGATGATGATGATGATGATGAGGATGATGAGGATGAGGATGATGAGGATGAAGATGAGGATGAAATTCTTGAGCTGTGTTGTGTTAAAGGTGTTGAGGAAAAAGTCCAAAGTGTTCAGTTCAGTCGGATGAATGTGGAAGAAGTGTCCCAGGAGCATTACACAAGCTCAGGTGAAGAGCTGGAGCAGATAGAGTGTGTCTCTGGAGACGATGAAGAGGTTGAAGAAGAGGACACAGGGACAGGAGGAAGACCAGGGGATTTGCTGATGTCGGTTCACTGCAGTGACGAGTTCAGAGCTGAGAATAAAGAGGACAGGAGCTTTGTTGAGGGACGACCTCTGGCCCCAGAGAGTCCTGAAAAGCCTCAAGTTAGAAACCAGGAGCAAGGTGAGAGTGAGAGTGAAGAGGAGGCGTCCAATTTTGGAAACGTCCCTGGAATAAAAGACGAGGGGATCGAGGAGGAGGAGGAGGAGGAGGAGGAGGAGGAGGAGGAGGAGGAGGAGGAAGAAGACAGAGTAGAACGGCAGGAAGACTCATCAGATTCAGAGTGTGAGGGCATGAAAATCGAAGCTGAACCGTTTCTCCATCATCCACCAGGACACAGGCCCACTAAAGCCAGTTTGGAGTTTCCAGAGATATCTGAGCAAAATCTGCAGGATCTGATCGCTGAAGTTGACACTGAAGAATATGTTGAGAAAATGAAGGACTTCTCAGGTGAGGAGCACCAGGAGGCGGGGGAGAGCTTTGCAGATTACCCCTCAGACTTTTCCTCATGCGAATACGTAGAAGAAGGAAGAAAAAACCAAGAAGGTATTCATCGGGCACATCTCGACCTCACATCTGAAAACAGTTCGGAAGTGAATCATGCATTAACATGGATGGGGAGTGAGGAAGAGGAAGATGAGGGGTATCTGTACAGCAGAGACTTAGAGAGGGATGCAGATACCCTGATGAGCCTTGATTCATCAGCTATAGAAAGATGTAGGGAGGTTCAGGATGAAGAACCAACAAAAGAGTGTGATGATGAAGATGAGGGAAGTGAGAGTAACTCCTACAGCTCCAGTGATGATGAGGAGCGAGTTAGAAGGAGCGATGAGGAATTCTCAGGTGGTTTGTGTCTCCAGTTTCCTGAAAACAACAAGCAGAAGGATGACAATAAGCTCCAAAGCTGGACCACAGAGGCATTTTCCAGCTGGAGCACCTCCGACGACTACAGACCAGACCCGGCACTGTTCACCATCAACTGGGAAATAGATGTCTCAAGAACCAGCACCACGCTGTCTGAAAACCCAGATGAACCCCAAACAGATGGGACTCCTCTAGAGGGCGTCTCTACAAACAGTTACTCACAGATACAGAGGGTTGAAGCCAAAACCGTCGGCTCCTCTTCTAACCATGGATCCCTGGATGATGGTTTCTTTTTCACTGAACCTGAAACTTTGGAGACCAGCGAGTTGGGACAACTGGGAGATGACGAGTATGAAGAGGAGAGGAACTGGGAGCAGGAAAAGGAGAGGATCGACGCTTTCAACAAGTTTTACAACGACAGTGACAGTGAGAATGGACGAGAAGGTGAGTGAAGATCAGAGGAGAACACCTACAGAAAGTGAGATTTTACTTTGTTTTACTGTAACAATTAAGATAATAATGAATGGTTGCTGCCAGAACACAAATTCCATACTGTGAAAATGTGAAAAGTAGTCATGATACAGTCAAAGGGTCCCTGTCAGTGATGTTTTTGGAGCCATATTACAGCTGAATTTGTGTATATATCCAATAAAGCAACATGAAGGGGGATGAAAATATGTAAACTGGAAAGAAACTAAAACTGTCATATCAGATAAATGTGTAAAAAGTGGAACATTTAGCTCTAACGTGATGGATTTTAAGAATAAATCAACACTGGAGTAAAAATACTAAAATATGTATATTTACAAGTGTATGTGTGTATATAAAAAAATGTCTATAAATATATTGTTTAAAAAAAAAAAAATAGTGGCAATAGTATGACCTTACCCAGACATATCTGTCACTGGTTAATATGTTATGTTTCAAAAAAATGTGTCAAAGCTATTTATTCATTTGTCATGAATCTAATGGGTGAAAACAGAGTCAATATAGGTAAGACAAATAAACACCCTTTAAAAGCTCAAAAAAAAACCCTAAAACTTTAATATGTCTCACCACTATCCAGTACAGGTTGTTCTTTCCGATAGAATCAATAATAAACAAGACTGTTTCATTCAAAAGTCAATTCAAAAAACACTTACTCATTCTGAAAATGCTCAGTAGATCACAAAATAAGTTTTGATCTCCAACATTTATTAAATTATTTTGCTAAAGATTACATTAGGCAGTTGTTTTTTTTTTGTTGTTGTTGTTTTTTGCAAAATCACTAAGGTTTCTCTTCTCTAATGATTTAATCTATAGAGTATTGACAAATGTGCATCATAAACCAAGTAAGGTAATCAGATAATAATAGAATTTTTTTTTTGGAATATGGAAATGATACAAGCCTCCTGATTGCTACTAATTTACTTCTTTGCACAACGTAATATAGAAATGAAAATTTAAGGAAGCAGAAAATAAAAATACACACAAAAATAAGAAAAAGAAAAAAAAATTAAATAAAGTGTAAACATTTTTAAAGTCATGTATAATTGTTCTGTGATTCATCATCATCTATTTGTGCATTGTTTACAGAGAGGCAGATCAAAGTTCAGTTCTGTACAGACCCACTGTTACAAGTGATTCACTATGACTCAGACAGGTAAGTGAATTTTACTCTACAGGAGGGATTTTCTCATCTGTCAGGTAAAACCTAAACTGTGTGTGTTCCTCCTCAGTACTGACAGAGACTCACTCAGCAGTTCTTCAGATGCTGAGGAGGATCTGAGTTATGCAGAACCATCTGAGGTAAAAAAAAACAAACAAAAAAAACAAAAAAATACTTCAAGAACACATATGGGGAAAACAAACACACAGGTATGAACAGGTATGGTCTGACTTCACAGGGACAACAGGATGTTGAAGATCTCTCACAGATGGTTCAAAGTGCCTATGAGAGTCCAGAGACAAACACTGCAGAGTTCACAGAGAAGGAGCCAGAACTCAGCAAAGACACACACATCTCCACCAGGAAAAACAAGGTGTGTTTATGTGTGTGTTTTTAAGCATGTTCACTTTGAGAATGTATTCCCTGTGTGTGATTTTACTCTTCTGGCCTATGTTTTGATTTTTGTTTTTTTCTCCACTAGTGTCTCCACATACTGAAAATTATTCTGAAGATGAGTCTGGTGGTTCTGATGGGACTGCTGATGTTCTGGTTCCTCACAGACCAAGTGGACCCAGTTTCCATCTTTAAGGCCTAAAGGAAACAAACTGTATAATGCTGATTAAAAATAATAATAATAATAACAAAAAAATATATACAATGCAAATTTTGACTGGCTTTGAGTGCTAAGCATTTAAATGTGTGTGCTGTTGTCTGTAATCTTCTGTGTTTAAATAAATAAAAAGCTGTACTGGTTTGTAATTGTATTACTGTATTTACAGTTCAGTAATAAAATACGTTTTGTAAATAATATACAGTAGCTTCAACAACTAAAATAACAAATCAGTTTCTTAAAATTACTTTAGATAAGTTGTTATTCAGCAGAAATTCCATATATCCTGTAGTTTGAGCCCTTTATATGTGACAATTCACCCACAAGCTTAAACAAGTTCTGGAATTTGAAACAGACTTTTTAAAAGAAAATTCTATATATTTGTTGGACTATCAATTATTAAATTTGTGTCTGGCTGAAAAACTTGTCAGAAGACATCAAGACCAAATAAGAGGCCGATAATAAACTCCAGGAGAATGGAAGATGTTTTATTTTTTAGCTTGGATACTGAGGTGAGTACTGTAGTTCATTGTGATTTGGTCAACGATCTGAAATCACTGACCCTGATGGTCTATTTAGAAACAGTCTAACATGGTGTGCTCTCATCTGGGCCCTTTGGCTTTTTCTTTCAAGAATGTTTTTTTGATTTAATGCAAATGTCAAACTTATTGGTAGAGCACTCTTTAAACATGTCAGGTCAAATGGCTTCTGTTTAAAGTAGTTGGAAAAGCAGCACATCCCTGTCCCTGACAGAAAGAAAGAAAGAAAGAAAGAAAGAAAGAAAGAAAGAAAGAAAGAAAGAAAGAAAGAAAGAAAGAAAGAAAGAAAGAAAGAAAGAAAGAAAGAAAGAAAGAAAGAAAGAAAGAATAAATATAGACTTAATACATTTTTTAGGAAAGGAATTCATCATATCAGTCTAATATTTTCTAACATCCCGAGAGATTCATCAGAGATCCCTGTTTTACAAAATACACAAAAATGTCCAAATCCCACTTACATCTTTCATATGATAACTTAAAACAACACTTCCTTCATCATATTCTTTAGTGTATTTTCTTGGTAACAACCATGACAACTTCCAATTAATATTTAAGAAGTGTTATCCCAAGAAAAGATAAAGACAGTGTCTCAGAGAATAATGTTTTTGATCATCTGGTTTTCTGTACTGTATTATCTTTATTCTTAATTATCTTTTATTGTTTAATAAAGGGCTGATCAGAGTAAAAATGAATGTTGTTTGGATCAAAAATGATATTCCTTGGAGAGCAGATCCGTACAACACTGTTTTATATCTTCTTGTAATTGCAGATAAAGAGTCCAAGATCCAAATTTCTCAAATGGATTTAACTTAAAATCTTTTTTCAAACAAACAAACAAACAAAAAACAAACAAACAAACAAACAAACAAACAAACAAAAAAGCAAGTTATTAAAAAAAAAAAAAAAAAAAAAAACAATTTCCAAATGAATTAAATTACTGGGTTAAATCTTTATTTTTCCTTATGAGTTATGTCAGAATTTTCATTATGTTTTATAATTTTGTTTATTTATTTAGTTTGTATTCATTTATCTGTCATGGTATGAGGAGTATTTCTAACATATTTTCGGTTTCGAAGAAGAAGAAGAAGAAGAAGAAGAAGAAGAAGAAGAAGAAGAAGGAGAAGCAAACGGAAATGACGTCTACACTGGCAGATGGTGCGATGGTTTTGTTTAACCCCTAAACCCATAAAAGGGGGCGGGGTTTTACCGTCCTTACATTCATACTCATAGTCTCCACACCGGTCGAGCCGGTTTAATAAAAACAACTGGATCTCCAGTAGGAGGAGTCACAGCTGTTGTCGTTGTTTTTAGCAACTGAAACTGAAGCTTAGCAGAAACTAAGTAGTCCTGAAACACTACAACACAGACATAGAAGCGAATAAACCCAGTCGGAATCATGTCTTCCTTGAGCAGTAAGTCGGCGCAGGAGATCAGCGAGCTGCTGGATGAGTACGGGATAAAACACGGCCCCGTGGTCGGTGAGTGGGATGGGATCACAGACTTAACTTCACGGCCCTCACCCACTGACACTCACAACACAAGTCCACCCGAGTAGTTTTCAGCTTTTACTGAGGTTTACTTTATTATTCCTTTATTAACTCTCATAGTTCGTGTGTCTTAACTTGTTTCGTCAGACTCCACCAGAAGTCTGTATGAGAAGAAGCTGAAGGAGGCCATGGCTAAAGGAAAGAGACCCGCCAAAGCAGCAAGTGACAAAACCTACTAC
Source organism: Sphaeramia orbicularis (assembly GCF_902148855.1). NCBI lineage: Eukaryota > Metazoa > Chordata > Actinopteri > Kurtiformes > Apogonidae > Sphaeramia > Sphaeramia orbicularis. Next base: position 38,283,056 of record NC_043963.1, read on the forward strand.
AGAGAAGAAGGTAGCCCCACATTTGAGTGGCTCACCCACATGTTCACCAGAAATGTACAAACAAGTATGACAACACTTAAGTTACACATTTTACCATTTACTATTTAGTAGCACACACATAAGTAGCACCATGGCTCTTTATTAGTTATTATTAATTCAGTAACAACTAATAAAGAGACATGTTACATATATCAGCTAAAATTTGCTTAGAGGTCTTATTCATGTCTTTGTGCATAAGAAATCAATATAAGTGAATCCCTAAAGGAACTTTGTGTTGGTAAATGCAAGTTATGCAAATTTACAGGATTTCAGTTCTGTTGCAACATGTTGATGGTCATATGAACTATGTTTTCAGCTCAAAAATGTCCAATTTCATCACAATTAATGCTATATTTTCATGTCACAAATAGCCAAGTTATATTTTAACTGAATTTACCTGAAAAACAAATATTGTATTCTTTTAGATTCCCCAATTTTTCTTGCAAGATTCTATTCTACATATCACATGTTTTATTTTTACAGGTTGCAATATGGAGTGTGGTGCTGATCCATCCTGCTTATGTTATGCCAATACATACATTAAAAATGTCACACGTCACTTTTTAAATCAACAGTTTTCAAATAATAAGCATTTTTATAAAGAAATAACAATTCTATATTGTTATTTACTCTTTAGTATGATGATAAACTATACAATAAATAATTATGATCCTAGTTTTTGCACAGGGATCATTTGTGGAAACGGTGACATGGCTGCCGAGCATCAGTATGATGGGATCCTTAGCTGTTATTGTTTTAGATCCACAATACTAACATTTATGAATAAGAGGATAATTAGCAATAGTAAATATATAAGTTTATTACAGATAAAGTACTGGTACTGACCAGATCATCATGGGTAATGTCACGTCCGTCCACCAGCAAAAGTTTTTACATACATGTGCTGGTCAAAATCCAGTATTTCTGAAAATATAGCTTCCACTGTCAGATAGTATCAGTAGTCTGTGCACAAATGTATTAGCATTGTTTCAACACAGTTCTATGCATTTCTTACAACTTTTTTTTTTTTTTTTGACAAAAATGGCCACTCATTTGACCTCCTAAGTAAATTTTAGCCGTTACACATTTTCACCATTTACTATTTAGTAGCACACACATAAGTAGCATGATTGCTCTTTATTAGTTATTATTAGCTCAATAATAACTAATAAAGAGACATGTTACTTATATATGACAATAACTCATGAATAAGTGTTCAGTAATATTAGGCATTTATTCATGAGTTATTGTCCATGACCATATTCTACAACTACTACTACTCTGACAGTGTTTAAGTCCAGGCTGAACACGGCTCTGTTCAACTGTGCATATAACAACTGAAAGGGTTCTATCTGCACTCTTCTCCTTTACTTTATTTTAATTGATTATTATTTATGTTTTAATTGTAATTGTGTGTTTTTAACTTGTCTCTTTTCCAATTAGTAAAGCACTGTGAATTGTATGAATTGTGCTATACAAATAAATTTGCCTTGCCTTGCCTACTAGGTCACTAACTTGTAAGTTTTCCTCCATAATCTGCTAAATGCTGCTTATTGGTAATAAGGAAGGAAAATGTTAACAAATTGTTTTTTTAATATGCTGCTATTAATAGGTGAAGAAACAATAGATAAATACATGGATAGATTTCCTTTATTGTTATTGTATAAAAATAATTCAAAGCCCAGGGTAAAAACAGAAGACATGTAGTACTAATTAGTAAAATAATTGGAAGTAAGAATAGTAGAATGATAAGTAAAATGAAAGCAAAATGAAAAAGAATAATGTAGAATACTTACAACCACTACTCACACACACATCCATGCATCCTCAATCATAACCATATTGTACATTATTGCATAAGTATTTGCACATTATTACACATATTGCATATTTTGCAGTTTTTCAGGTAATGTTCATTCAGTGTTTGTATAGACTTCTGTTCAATGTTGTGCTGGCTTTTGAGTATTACAGAGAGCTGAGCTGCTGAAATAGATGCACTGAAAATGTACTTTTGCCTTGACATTGTATGTATCTTTTTTTTTTTTTTTTATTTCAGAGGAGGAAGTCACCTATCTTACCAGGACACCTGTAAGTATACTTGTCTCAGCCTCATCTGAGCCTTTAGGGCCTGGAAGTGCACGATTTCTCCACAGTTCTAACTCAGTAGAAGCCATTTTCAGCCTCACCTGAGACAAACATTTCAAGCAAAATCAACACAGTGAGCATCAAATTATAACTGCATGACTTTTCCCAGTTTATCCACAAATGAAGTTTAAAGTCAGAGATGAAATGCATGTTCCCAGGGTTCGAACTGAAATGAGGAGGTGAGCCTTCAGTTTTGCTGCCTTCAAATACTCTTCAATGGGAGCTGAAAATACCAGAACTAATTTCAGTACAAGTTTTTTGCACCGTCTTACTGACTAGACAGCAACAATCCTTTGGACAGTGCTTACGTTTTTAAATGTTTACTGACCTCGACCAAATCTTGCACTTTAAAAAATGGCTGGTGACCTAAACTATGTTGCACTTTAAACATTTTGTCAAACTCTTGTTATTACATTGTGTTATCACTAAATTATTGCCTGTGTTTTAATTTTGTAAAATGTATTGTTATCACTGATCTTTTAACCTCTTGGCCAGGTTGCCTTGTGTAAAAGAGATCTCAATCTCAATGGAGCCTTATGCAGTAAAATAAATAAAAAAAAAAAAAAAACACAAAATAGATTTATCAAATAGAATACCCTAAGAACATATGACAGTAGGGGCTCAAACATAAAGTACAATACTGTACACTGTTATTCATTCATACAACTTACTCTTCACCAAATTTGGGAAAAAACAGGAACACAGAAAGTGCCTTATCTGTGAAAATACACGGAAAACCTTCTACTGCCTTTAAAATGCGACCAAGTTAAAGGGGTCATATTTTGTTAAACCCACTTTTATTAGTCTGTGGTATATTTATTTGTGTATTTGGACCCTAATAGTTCATAAAGTTTAAATTTGAACCCTCCAGGTGCTGCAAAGCTATCTTTATATTCATTTTGGCAAAAATCGAGTGGATTTCTACAACCCATTTTATTTCCTTCTTAATTTGTTACATCTATAACTAGTTACATTACAACATTTGCACATATAACATCAAGACTTCTGACAGACATTTCTCCGAGTACGACATAATTGTTTATCAGCAGCAGCGGTTGTAGTCCATACTGAAAATATGTCCAGACTTCGAGCCGATTACCTAAATGTTCAGTTGTTGGTTGAATGGGACAGAGCAGCACAGTCAACAACCTGGAGGGGGTGGGGCATGAAGTGGCTCATTTAAAGGGCCAGTGTTCAAAATGACCTTTCTGAAGTCATTACTCAGAAATAGCGTTGAAGATGGACCTGTGGAGTTGATTTAATGAAGAATTCAGACCCAAGCATAGCATTTACAGTTTATGTAGACCACAGGGAAATGTTTTAAAATGCATAATTCCATTTTAAAAAAGCAAAATTTCACTCCTTTAAAGACTGAACCATGGAGTGATTAATGCAGCACACATGCTTCAGTTAATTCTGCAAACAGGTGAAATAATAATTCCTAAAATGTTGAAATAATAAATACAGTATGTGAATCATGTTGTCTGATGTCCCCTTGAGCCAACACTCCAGTCTTACAGTCAGAGCTGACAGTGACGCTGCCTGGAGCCTTAATACTCCATATTTGACAGATGTACAGATGTATGCGTTCACTCCTGACTGTCCACTTCTTTCCCACTTTATCAAATCGGCTCTTTTTTAAGGTGTTCTCACTTATGCACCTCTTTCAGATTTCTCCACCATAACATTTAATGACTGTTCCTTTTAGTGGAATGTGTCTGTAATTGTTTTTGGATGGCTATTAGAGCAGAAGTCCCATGACTGTGGCAGTAAAACTGACTTTGAAAGACCTCCCCGGGGTAAAATATCAGCACTTGTTTTCTGTTTTCCTTGTTTCAGGTCAGGAGTTCTACTTCAGGAGACAGGTCAGTACTCTTCTGAATTTCCAAAATTAGGTTTAAACATGACTTACTTTACCTTTATGAATTATTACTCTTTTATTGTCGTTGCAGTGGGTCTTACTTGAGATCAAGACCAGAGTGGACTGAGAGAGAATATGAAGCAGAGTGAGTTAAAAAAAAAATGGGTAGTTTTAATTATTTGAACAGGGGAAGAGGAAGTAAAACCTTCTCATGAGTATTTTTTTCTGTCCTTCTCAACAGGACGTCGTACTCTGACTACTTAAGGTCCAAACCTGAATACAGGGGACGAGATTTTGTTGATGAGTAAGTGCCTTTACAGGACATTCAGCCAGTCATTTTAAGTCTATGAACCTTCATATTCTTATATCCGTGTTCTGTGTATTTGGTGTCATTTCAGGCCCTACACGTACAGAACATCGTCTCCTTATACGAGCTCATATTTGAAGTCAACACCGATGAAACCTGCTGAGGATCCTCCAAAGGCTCCAAAGTCATCTCGCCTCGTCCCAGCCTGGGTCCAGTTCTTGTTCTTCCTGATTGTGATGGTTTTCCTCTACTTAGTATTTTCCAATATAGAGACAAATGAACCCATGAAAGGGATAGAGTGATTGGGGTTTTTTTGTTCATACCTGCTCTATTTATAGAGCTCTTACACTTTTTTTTACCTACAGGAATGTATTGTGATTGAAAGTTTTATTTTATACATTGCAGATTGTGGGTTATGCCATAATGTTATGCATTTTAATGGTGGTTTATTCATTTGCTTATGCTTAGTGTTAATTCATAAATGCTGCTTGACTTCAGTAGAGCACCACTGCTAGTAGGTATTACTTCCAATGAAGCTTTCAAGAACACAGAACTGGTGCTGTCAGTGCTCAAAATGCTGAATACTCAAAGAATATGTCAACACTTGTACATGAAGTATCCTCAGATTTTGATGTTTTAAGTCCCTGAGGTCTGTGGATTACCAGGGTCAGCTGTGACATACGGAGCGCTATGGGAAACTGGTTTTTACTGTTTATATTCGAGTGAAATGAGCATTTGTTTTTCCTAGGAACCACTGACAAAACTTGTCGAATATTTCATACCTGTCAATATAACAGTTCTCAGACCCTGCATTAAACATATTCATATTCAACACAACGCTAATGTTTTAACTTCAGAGGAGTTCACGGAAAAACCCAGATGTTCATCACAGGCTTCATTTGTATGTTGTTTCTCTGTCTTGCATCGCCTGGTTGATGCTACTGTTGGAGCGCCTCGGCTTTGTTTGTTGGTTTGTGACTGTTTTCCTCTTGATCTGAGATATCACAGGTTTTAAAGTGGGTTCAGGTCTGGACATTTGGAGTGGTCTCTGTGTTTTTCCTCAGCTGTTTTTTTTTTTTTTTTTGGCTGTCTTTTTGACTTTACTGTCAAATTACCCCAAATCACAAGCAAACTATCAACCTGTTTGACTATGTTGTACCTTCAGTTAATTCTAATGGATCTGTTGTTGTAACTGAAAATCCTTTTCTGGTGAAACTGACTCTTGACAGATAATGTCCTTAGATTGTCTCATTCACTTATTATCCCAGTTCATTCTTTTCACCATTGAACTGGTCATTAACAGAAGTCTGATTCTGTGTAAACTGGTATAAAAGGTTCACCAAGCAGATATATTTGGTAGAGTTTTGGAGAACCACAGTGATTCTGCAGCTTTTTACTAGAAACAAATGTCAGGATGGTTAGGTCAGTTTTTAGACCAACTGTAATCCAAGTGCCTCAATGATTTTATTGGAATAAATTACTGGTTGTACTTACCAGTTACCAGTTTTAAGTGTTAAATGGTTCATTTAGGGATAATCAAGTTTTCTACAACACCGAACATGTTCATCATTATTACTTTGTAATGTTGTGTTTTTTGTACCAGTGTTTCACTATCAATAATAAATGTTTTAAGTATCAAGTTGGTTTTTATATATATATATATATATATATATATATATATATATATATATATATATATATATATGTATAGAGAGAGAGAGTTGAGGCTGTAAGAAAAAACTTTTGACTGACACGCCTACTTCATCCCAGCCACACTGACATAAAACACAAAGTGTTCACTAATAGCAACATTTTAATCAGTCATTGTATTTACACATTTTAAGTTCTAAAAGACATTGCAAATAATTCGTAATGCATAGTCGCCACTTGAAGTGATCCCATACGAATCGTTGATCTATAGAAGCAGGTACTGTAGAGTTAGTGTTACATGACTGGAAATAAAAATAGTGTTTTGTACAGTATATACACACAGACCTGAGTAACCCATGTCACAGTTTCCCAGTTGAGCTTTTAGTTGTGTTATTCATTCTGAATATCTGGGGTCATGGCAGTAGCCAAGTCTGACCTTGAGCCAACATTGACTTTGTGTACTGTGCATCTAGTGTGCATCCAGTGTCTGTGGCCCTTGGTTAAAAACATGTTAAATTAGTCGTATCAGCATCTGCCTGCTGGAGAACACCCACATCTATCAAGAAAGACTATATTTTATACAGTTCCATTAGAGTCCTGTTAAGTTCTGCGGCTCATCCAGATTGTGGTGAACTGGTTTCCGGCTTCTGCACAGCCATAGTGGATGACGGACCCGATGAGTCCATGACATTTGCCTTCTGACTGTCGACGCACTGGTTTTAACCTTTGAGAAGAAAAACACAGCTTAATTTTAGTTTACTCACCACAGTTAATAACAATTAACACAAAGACACAGAGATCCCCATGCTTCAATTCTAATCTCACAATAAGTGTATTTTTAAGGTTTATTAAACTTCATGTAAAATTGCTTTCACTTTGGTTGTTTTTGGTCGATTTAACAGGATGTTGGTTTGTTTTCCCAAAGTAAAAAACACTTGCACTTTTTTTTTTTTAAAGAGAATTGTCTGAATCCAGTCCCCAACAAACTCGGAATCAGTTAAGTTGTGGCGTGAATCTGATCTGACCAAAATACCTGGTACACTCCTCAAATGTGAGCTCTGTAACCATGTGTGCTTTGCATTCTGGGATGAGGCCCGGCATGCAAACTGTGTTGTTACACCACACCATGATGTTTTCTCTCACAGAAACACACTACAATCTAGAACACATGATCTTACTCCTGTATTTACTCTCTTGCTTATACCCTGAAACATCTGAATAATAGGCTGAGAGAAGAAGACTGATCCGAAACCAAACAGAAAAGAGGGAAAACACTTGTTTGCACTTCATCAGCTGACTGACGTCTGAGCAGTGCTATGCCTAAAGACAGGATGAATATCCACACTCATGTCTATATCTACTTGGACAGTGGCCAATGTCCTTTTTCCTCCACCACAGTGGATCTGAAATGAACCAATCAAAATGTGAGTGACATGTGAACATTCAGTTTTAATCCAAGGGGTTTGACACAAATATTGTACTAACTGTTTAGGAATTACAACCATTTTAAACAGTCATTTTCAGAAGCTCAAAAGTAATTGGACAAGCCAAGAGTTTTATAAATATGAGGGTTGTTTTAAATCCTTTACAGTCAATAACTGTGTGTCAAGTCTGAAACCCATGCATATCACTAAACATTTAAGGTTCCAATCAAGCAGTGACATGTGGACACATTTTGTGTTCAACAGTCTCTGTCATGTAAGCAGAGTAACTTATATGCATGTATTATACATATTTGAGTAGGTATTTATTAGCACTTTAACATTATGTTTAACAAATTTGGGGAGATAAAATTTTTAGGTGAAAAATGTCAAATTACTGCTCGGTGACATGTGGACTTGAAACGGACGTCAATTAAGCTTTATGCAAACATTCAAAACATGTGGTTCACAACAGAAATTGATATCAAGTAGGACAAAACCTTTTAGATATTATGTTCAACTATGCTGAAAATATATTTTGGAGTAATAATTGAAAAGTCTCTGTTTAACACGTGGACAGGCTGCCATAGTAACACGTGGACAACTCTTTACCATTGTATGCATCACCCAAAATGTTGACTTATTTTTGAAAACAAGCCAGATATAATCACAATGCTTTATTTAATGTATTTAATACTAACAGTGTTATTTACAACTTGTGGTGGTCCATATTGATATAGGTAAATTATAAATAAAGAGTCATTTCTCAGTAACAGTTCACAGATAGTCTTTTTAAATGTGACAGATTGAAAAAATTTTCACATTTTTAGATATAATTTTTTGCGTCAAATTCAAGTTATATTTTTATGTCTGAGGCATGGCTATGGTGTATAAAGTACAATCGATAAAATTGGTTGTAACTTTTTTTTTGTACAAGTGGTATTTTAAAAAGGATAACAGTTCCATAAAATAAAGATCTTTAGCTAAAAAATGAACCCACTTGATAAATGATGTGTGCAAATTTACGTTTTCATGTTGATATTCACTTTCACTTGATTGGACCCTAAATTAACGTCTGTACCTCCATCATATGGCTGGTTTTTTGATTGCTTCACTGTGGCGATGCACAGAGGCAAAATTACAAAACTTTTGTCACTGTCCACGCATATACACCTGAAGGCTATGTAATATTTGGTCAGTAGGTCTTTATTCTGAAACTCTTGTGCTTTGATAAACACAGTTTGCTGTTACTGTACGTACCTTCAGTTCACTGTTGCCTCGACACCCAGTCAGATCTTGTTAATTGATAAGGCAACATAAGTGTTGTCCACACCTACAGATAAAAGAACATTTATCTTTAAGTACAAGGCATCAACAGCATTATTATATTGTAACTTGAGTAAAGCAGAGCAGATACTGTAGCTGTGAGGCTGATTTTAACCCTCATTTCATCACCACACATGATTTCAATAAATAAATCAATACTATGCGTGCCCATGTTGTGGCACAGTGATGGTCTGAAACATACTGACAATGGGATTCACACACAGGAACACTTACAGGTTCTGGTCTCTCTCTCCAGTTCTGAAGGCTTACTTTTCTTCTTGTTACACAGTACTTTAGCCACGATGATGATAATGATGACAGCTACGACAAACGTCAGGCCCGACACGAGCCAGCTGATCACCATCGGACTCAGGACTGGATCTGGGTCTGAGGGTGAGAAGAACTATCTGTGATTGATCAGACCCGAGAGTCAACTGATCAGAGTTGATGAATAGAATGTTAATCCTTGTGAATCTTTGGTTATACGTTAAACAAACATCACCTTGGGCTCTAAATATTCTCTCTTTCTGTTCACCTCTACTTTTTTTTTTTTAAATAATTGCAGCCCTCTGACTAATCAATTTGAAAAAAATATTTTTGTAGCAAATAGGACTGTTCAATTTCTACATATTTACATTCCTCCACTGTTTATCATTTCTTAGCATTAAAATATAAGGGGGCTTCAAAACTTTTGTAGAAAAAGATCATAGTTTTGACAAGGTTTAAATCACACAGCCCTCAGTTTTACACAGATGGACTTAAAGGCTGGTATCAATGCTTGCAGTAGTGTATGGAGCATATGTTGAAAAATACACATCATAACTTAAACTGTTTTTTTCCCCAACTGTCCTTTTTCCCTGAACTTTTTCAAGCCCCTTCGTACATATTCTGCTACATATACATCATTTATCTGTAGAATATTGTTGCTTCTACCTCTGATAGAAATGGGCAGCGGCTGACTCTCTCTGGAGACAAAAGTGCGTCCGCCCAACTGGACCCGATACAGGCAGTAGTAATAACCCTCATCTGAGCTCTGAGCGCTGGGGAAGGTGAAAGTGACAGAGGGGCTGAGGGCAGGCAGAGACTGACGGACTGTGCCGTTGGACCGGATCAGTCGCAGCTGGAACGAGCCTCCTGGGTACTGCTGCAGCGTGGAGCAAGTGATGTTAAAGCTGTGGCCCTTAATGACCGAACCAGCCGGGGCATCGTTGGACGTGTTGTACCAGTGTTGGGGAGTTAAGAGCTCCACTGTAATGAGGAAAAAACAGACACTAAATATGTAATTCAAGTTCAGTTTAGTGTCTTAGATAAAACAGATCTGAGAGAGGAACTTATTGTGGGTGAACATCTTGTGAATTAAAAAGTTTCTGGTTACAATTTCCTCTAAATGATTTGCTTTTACAAAAAAAAACAAAAAAACTTGCTGTTCTTTTTGTGAAGTTAAAGTCAAGTTTGTCTCTGGATTTCTGCTAAATAGGAATAAGCCAAGTATTAATGAAAATCTAAAAGGCATCACATTTAAGATAATAAGTAATTATACTAAAACAGAGTTCAAGTAAAACAAATATATCTTAAATGAATTGGACCGGGTGATATGACAAGAAAAAAAAAAAAATGAACATGATGTTTCATGGCATGTTTTATTGTTGACTGGTGTGTCATAAATGAGTCTACTAACTTTTCATTTAGACTGTGAGCATTATTTTGCCGTTAGTTTCAACTTGTAAGTATCCTACGTTAACATACAGTATTTTCTACAAAAATACATGTGTTAAGCCTGAATCTTTTTTTTAGTGTTACAGGTTCAGTGTGTGATATTTGGTGACATCTATTCCCTGTTCATGTTTTTAAGCAGGTATTTCCTCACACTCTTTTTAATATCTCTGTACACATTTAAACACAAAAACAACTATAAACCAGTACCTACACTCAGAAAAACCATTACTTCTGGTGGATTTCCAACTGTAAACACCACAAACTTTAGATAATCTTGGACATACCAGATTCAAAGGCTTTAGTCTGTCACAAAGCTGAGCAGCATTGAAGTTATAAATTTACACTAAGTGAACTTAAAGCTGCAGTGTTCGATGGTTTTTAGTGTCATTTGGCAAGAATTCCACAATTCCCTCTCAGCATATTGTAATTCATGTGGTCTGAAAGGACATGAAACTCCTGCATCTACTCCTTCCCTGTGTAGAAAATCTACACAGTGATGCCAAATATTTGTCCAATCACAGGTGTTTTTAGACAGGCAGGACGGTTTAAATATGTGACTGACAGCTGTAATCACCAGTTGATGACCTAATTATGTCCATACAACTTAGATGAGATGCTACAGCTCTACTCTGCCTATCAATAGGGAAGCTTGGAAAAATATCTTCACTTTTCTATAACAGTATCATCATTATCTATTTTTATATTTTGATTATGTTTGTGGTTTTTATTGTAATAAATAGTATTTTTTTGTATTTTGTGGGCCAGTATATTAACTAAATAGTTAATAATTATCAGACCATATAGTTGAAGTTGTGCTAAAAAAAGATACCAAACATGCATATGGTAAACATTTTTATGTGGTACATAAAAGAAAATATAAAGTACTCAAAAATGTCCAAAATAGGCCTAGACCCCTAAGGGCTAGTAGGAAATGACCAATATTGTTGTGTGATTTGGTGTTCATACTGCACAGCATTACTCACTACCAGCTGTTTCTCTTACAGGTGAAGTGAAACATTCCTGTTGTCAGTTACATGTTATTCAGTTTGGTCACAGTCATTGCCTGGCGTTCTTTCCATTAAGAGCTGAGCCAGAAAATGATTCAACTTCAATTACAGATCAAGACATTCTGTAAGAAAGGGCTGTGACAGTGAAATAATACAGAGCACACAATACCGATGTGACTCACCCACTGTGATGTTGATGGAGTTACTGGGTGGAGAACTGAGCAGCTGAGATGGAAAGTTGCCCTTGATCCTATACTGACAACTGTAGCTGCCCTGGTGGAAAGTTTCTAGGTCGGACAGCGTCAGCTCCACTGTGGTCTGGCTCTGGTCCACCCTCTGAGTCACCAGTGGAGTGGACACTCCGTGCTTGTACAGGTGGAAGTCACTGAGGTGGTGGTGACCCAGCAGAACGCTGCAGCTGAAGCGGACTGCCTCCCCTGAGGAGAACACCGTGTGAGGTGACAGCAGCGAGAGCGTAGGTGTCAAGAGGCTCCCTGTGACAAAAGACAGCACACTGTTCACAAATATTCAATATCAGTACCGATCCTGACAGGTTGGTTTCTTTGGATAACAATCTAACACCAATAATAAGAAAAATTTTATAACACATTAGGACACATTCAGTCTACTTATGGTTGGGGACACCTGCACTTTTACACTCAAAGTAGTTTTATATAATCAAAGTAGTTTTATAAACTAAAAAAAACTCAAAACTATTTAACATGATGTGTGTGTGTTAACATAATATAATTAACAAAATCATAAAAGTCATGTGTACGTCCTGCATGCACTGACACTGATGTCCTCCTTGGAAAAGTTTTAAAAGTAGGACCAATGGCCCTGTAGCTTACCGGCCAAATTCAAAGCTTTGGGAAATGTATCCAGATGCCATTTATTATCAACCAGTTATGTGTATTTATTACATTACAGAAATAGCCCATGTTTTGGTCATATTCCAATCAGATCTGTAAAAAATTCAAATTCCAACTTGATATCATTGATACTTACTGATTTATTGGATCAATCCACTTCCTATCTCTTATAATGGGGAAATTTGTCAAAGTCACACCAAATCCAGAATCAGATCCGGATCAAAATAATTCCAATACCTTGTGTTGACATCATCATAAAGAAGCTGTACACCAAGTTTGAAGTCAATCAGAACTGTAGTTTCATAGAAAAAGACGACTGAAATGTTTTCCCCATAAGAGCCCATGTTAAATTTTCCGTAAGTTCCCGGATCCAGAAGAAGATCCTGATCAGCATGTGGCCATTATGTTTTGGTCATCTCCCCATCAGGGTTGGACTGGAGAAATTTACACTGGATATCATTTATATTTACTGAGTTATTGCATCAATCCACTTCCTATCTCTTATAATGGGGAAATTTTTCAAAGTCGCACCAAATCCAGAATCAGATCCGGATCCAAATAATTTCACAAACTTTTGTTGACAAAGTCATAAAGAAGCTGTATACCAAGTTTGAAGTCAATCGCAACTGTAGTTTCGGAGAAGAAGATGATTGAAATTTTTGTAACGGATGACAGACGACGACGGACGCCATATGACGGCAATAGCTTATGGCCTGTCGGCCGGTGAGCTAAAAATAGGAATTACTGAACATCAAAGTCAAATTAATTAATTATTAAATGTGCAACTGCACATTAAACTAAATTAAGTAGGTAGTATTTTTGTGCCATGATTGTTCCTCAAATTCAATCTTTTTGATTATTATTACTATCATACCAAGAGTATCAGCCACTATAGCCACTGAATTTTGCTAATAGTGAAGACAGTGGGTTTATTACTCTATTCATTTAGGCTTGTTATAATTATTACACAGCTGTGATATTGCAATAATTTCATAATAATAAAAATCATAATCATTTCCATTAACTATCTTCCATAGTTTGAAGTTTTATCCATGCTCTCTGGATGCATCCCTTCAATGTTTTTTTGTTTTTGTTTTTTTTTTAATATTTCAATAAATGCATTTATAACCTTAAATAATGTTATTTTATAATCAGCAAAGCTTGTATGAATTAGCATAGCAGACAGCATTAAATACAGAATGGTTTAAAATGTCTTCTAGATGCAACAAAAGTAATGAGTGTTAAAAAATTAACAGTACAAGTTTTCCCAGGAAGAAGTCTTACCCAAGCATTTCACCCCTGCATCATTCTTATGGGTGCAGTAGTAGGAGTTAGTCCCCAGGAAAAGAGCACAGCGTGACAGACTGGGCTCATGTCCCGTACACTGGACATGCTGAAGCCAGATCAGTCCAGCGCCTGCACCATATGCTGCACCCTGAAGGGCGGCTTCAGCTAAGCCACAGCCCAGCTCCAGGCACACCACTTCAGCTTCTCGGTAGTCCCAACCATGGTCGCAAACCGTCCCCCACTGACCATGGCGTTGCACCTCAACTCTGCCAGAACACTCATTCTCCCCGTCCACAAGTCGGATCCCACCTGAAAATAAAATAGAGTGTTTTTAAGACGCAGCAAACAAAGTGAAAGCAGTGGATTCTGCAGGTTTTCATCAGTCCAGGTCTTACCAAAAGCAGCTACTCCATCCCACAGAGCACCTAACAGGCCTATAAGGAAAGTAACAAACATGAGATTACAATTAAGAAACAAACATATTCAAATAGATTATGAGCAGCTATTTACATTAATCTGTGGGTATAAGGAGTAAACCTGAAATCAAAAATGTACCATAATGAATAATGCTTGTATGACAAGACTGTATGTCCAGGCTTATTCCAGACTGTTCTGTCCACTATAGGGTCATTTTATTAAAAGAAAGATTAAAAGATATGTACTCTGTAAAATATCCAAAATGAATGTTGGTACTTTTTATAACAAAATTCATTTCAAAATGATCAGTTATCTGTGCACTTCCTTTGGAAACCAAGCGAGTAAACTCAACTTTTAAGTCTCATAACTGTAATGTGACCTGTTCACCCAATCATGCAGCCTTAAGAATAAATAAACCAACAGGTTATAAAGTAGCTCAAAAACTGTAAATACCTACAGCAATGAAATGCAACATACACATTAATGCAACAGTGAAATTAATCATATTTAATAATAAAAACTGAAAAGGAGTATTTTATTGTACACTGACCTCTTTGATTTTAAGTTTTGGTATGTAGACCTATCAAACTTACTACTATCACACTTAAAATCAAGGTTTTTCGAGTATTTTCACAGTGTGGTTTGTGTACTTTTAGTGAAGTAGTGTCTCTGAATACTTCAATCAATCAATCAATCAAAGTTTATTTATATAGCACTTTACAACAACATAACGGAGCCCAAAGTGCTTTACATTTAAAAGCATGATTAAATTATAAGATTAAAAAAAACAGGTTAATAAAGTACCATAAATATGCATAAAACAATAGGACACAACACACATTGATAAAAGAGACCACAGATTCAAACCTAATAGTGTCTCAGTGCTAAGGGTTAAAAGCCAGTCTAAACAGGTGAGTCTTTAACCTGGATTTGAACAGGGCCAGGTCAGTGAGGACTCACTTCTTCCACCAAAGCCCTCAGCATCATGAAAACAATCTGATGCTGCAAACATCACAAAGTACAGCATCAAACACAACAGGGTATAATAAATTAAACATAACTCAGTGGACGTTTATTAATCTAAATCCATGTCTCAATGTAATTCTTATAATTAAAAATAACAGACCGAAACAGAAACATCTCCTCTTTTACTGAAGTGTCTTTAGAGCTGATACTGGTCGTGTTTTAATGTTCTGTGATGGCATGCTAAGCATCTGGAGTTTGGGCATGCTACCGAATGGGACAAAACAAGACATTTAACAGTGTCAACAAGCCTCTGTCCGATCATAAAAATTAAAGTCAGCCGCAAGCGAAAAATCAATATGAACAGATCTAACAGTTGCCGTAATCCCGTTGCATAATCTCAGGACACAAGCAGCAGCAGCTCACCGTTAGCTGGTGTTGTTAGCTAGCCACCCATCACACAGGCTTAGCTAGCAGCATTAGCTTACCTGTCAAAAGGATCTGGAGGAATCTCAGCATCTTCCCCCTCACCCTACCATCAGACGGCCGGGTGAGAAGGAAGCCCGTGGCCGTGGAGATGATACTGACAACCGCTGAATGCAAATGACAACCGCATAAGACATGAGCTAGCTTGTGTGCTCCAACAGCTAGCGGCTACGAAGTTGGACAACTTCAGCAGCTGCCCCGACAGAAGCACCGGGACCGAACCGACACAAGCCGCTCCGACTCTCTTAAATACATGGTTCAAGTGCCGTTAACGGTCTGAAAAAGGAACAAATTCAAGAGTCCAGGTGGGAAGAGGCTACCCGTGAGCTCCGGCTGCTGAATAGCATCACGTCCATAGGTTGGAAGAGTCTGGATAATGTTTGCGGAGAACCTGCTCACGTCAACGGTCAGGACTGTGCCCTGTCCGACCTGAGCGCTTCTCTGAGCGGCAGGCAGAGGTCAGCACAAGCCGCCGCAAAGCCACCTGGAAGCCCATTAAAGGATCAGCACTGCAGCCGGTTAGGAACCACAGACCTGAAAAAAAAAAAAAAAAAAAAAAAAAAAAAAGATCCCCTCCATTGAGGTTTTTCACACGGATGTTACTTGTCCATGTTACAAATATAAAGTCTCTAAAATGTTTAGTATATGACACATCTGAAACACAGAAAAAGACACATGAGACTAATAATCTATAAACAAGGATCAATTTTAGTACAAAATAACTCATTTAACTTTTTTAGTTTTCCTACATTTGTACATTTGGTTGATTATACTTACATACTTTTACTTTAGTCAGGTTTTGAATGCAGAACTTTCACTTGTAGAAGAGTATTTTTAAAGTGAAATAGGCCTAATTTTGAAGCTTTAACCCAGGGGTGTCGAACTCATTTTAGTTCAGGGGCCACTTTCAGCCCAAATTGACCTGAAGTGGACCAGACCAGTAAAACAACAGCATATTAACCTGTAAATAATGACGACTCCAAATTTTTCTCTTTGTTTTAGCACAATTAAAATTAAATGATAAAAATATGTACATTTGCAAACTATCCAAACAAAAATGATATGAATAATCTGAAAAAACTGAAATTTCTTGAGAAAAATAAGTACAGTTTTAACAATATTACACCTCAACTTACCATTTATACGTGTATATTAACGGATTGGATCTATAAAGGCACAAAATATTTAATAACAGGAAGAATAATGTTAAAATTTCACGTTTACAATTTCAGGGTTTTTGCATTTTATTGTTAAAGGATAGTTTGTAAATGTTAATATTTTCATCATTTCATGTAAGTTTTTACACTAAAACGAAGAGAAAAATTTTGAGTGGTCATTACTTATTTATAGATGTCATGTAATATTATGTTTTTCGCATTAAACTACGAAAATTTGGAGTCATCATTTATCAGTTATTATGCTATTATTTTAGTTGAGATCACATTGGTCTGTATGTGGAACCTGAACAAAAACGACTTCGACATCCTTGGTTGTTAATATCTTAAGTGTAATTTTTGCGCTTTGCAAATGCATCCTTCGGGCCGGACTGGAACCTTTGGCAGGCCGCATTTGGCCCCCGGGCCACATGTTTGACATCCATGCTTTAACCCTTTCATGCATAGTGGTCACTACAGTGGACAGTTATTAAAAGCTGTTCTCTTGTATATTCATGGATTTTATTGTTTTAGTTCCATATCAACCGACACAGTGGATCATCCCATACACTGACATTCATACCATTACAGTAATTTTGCTGTTCTTCATAAACCTGATCTGCAGGAACATGTTGAAGTGTAAATCAGTTGCTTGTTATTATTATTAGACTGTAATTAACAAGTTTGGTTTTTTTTTAAACAAAAAGTTTTTTTGTTTTTTTTTCTTTTTTGCATATTATCTTCATAAAGTCAGTAATAACTAGTATTAGAGTATGTTAAAATGTGACCAAACATCAGATTAGTGGCTTTAAAAAAAATATTCCATAGTTTTCACACAGTGTATCAGTAAATACATGTTTCTTTACTTCAAAAATTAAATGCATGGTGTCCGGCTGAGTGGACATTTTTGCAACTCCATGAAAAATAGGTTCATAAAAAAAAAAATTTTCAGTGGCATTGTTTTTGTCATGCCTAAAGAGGAATTAAAACACTCAGGAAAAAATCTTAAGGTTCTCATAACTCATGCATGAAAGGGTTAAACCAATTTAAGGATCATTACTCTTATCTGGGATTATCCTGGCACATACAAAGCAAAAGTTACTTTCTAAACTCACTTTCAGAATATTTTTTGTACCAGAAATGTGGTTTTATTTCATCTTATTTTATTTATAGGTAAATAAACTGGATGGTTCTAAACTGTACTCTTTGCAAAACACACTCATGGTCATTCTTTATTCACACTGTCAAATATAATTATTTATTCATTTATATAAATTTTACCTAACAGGGACAATACTGAAAAAAATTTAATTGATGCAATGTCTACAGGACTTGTAACCTTAGTTGACAGACCTTGCCCCAAGAAACAACACTTATCACAAATATAAAGACTTAAACTACAACAGAATAACATTAGAACAATCATAATTGTGAACATTAAGTCTGGGAGTGTTTAATGTGTTCATGTGCATTTCATTGTTTGATGCAATTTATATTTTAATAATAATTGTTTTCAGTTTTTGCAGACTGTTTTTGTCTGTTCGGTTTATGTTAAACTCTCCAAGCAGAATAGATTCACTGCGATAATTTAACTGTTTCCACAATTCAACTAAATCCTGATTTTTAAAAAAAAGACATATTAAATGGGGGTGGATTATACAAAACTGCCATGTTAGAATTCATCCAACATGATAGGGTTATATTTCATATTACGTAGAAAAGCACTATATAAATCTAATCCATTATTATTATTACTATTATCACTGTAATATGAGGGTTTAACCACACAATAAGTCAAATAAAAAGCAGAAAGTGAAAATTTCCATCCAAATATGCATTACACCTTTTTAGCTAACATCACTCTAACTCATCATGGGTATGGGTATGGTTATGGGTAATATAGGTAAGTATTTTTACTATAGGTAAGATCAGTGACTTGTGTATTTCTGCTGGTACTGGGTGTGTTTATTCAAATATAAACAGAAATAAAAATAAATAAAAAAATAAAAAAAAAAGAGTGCAATGATTTGCAATTTGGAGATGTGTTGCTGTCATCAAAATAAAAATTATCTTTTTTTTCTATCTTATTTTATCTATAATTTTCTCAACTCAAACATTTTTTTTTTTTAAATATTCCATCTAGAATAAAATAGGGGTTTATGAGATTGAGATTTATTGCATGTTTTTATTTACATTTTACACAACATCTCATTTTTTGGAATCAGTTCTAGTACCTGAAGTGTTGATTGAGAATTTTTATTCCCTACACCACCTTTTCTACTTCCCCACGCACAAACAATTTTGTGATATCTTGAAGTTTTTTAATTTTCTGTAGCTTCATAGTCTGGTGTGTGTGTGTGTGTGTGTGTGTGTGTGTGTGTGTGTGTGTGTATGTGTGTGTGTGTGTGTGTGTGTGTGTGTGTGTGTGTGTGTGTGTGTGTGTATGTGTGTGTGTGTGTGTGTGTGTGTGTGTGTGTCTGTGTGTGTTTTAAGTTTTAGAGGATATCAAAATGTAAAACCATCTGTCAGGGCTGGAAACATGCCCCACCCAGCCAAAGTCACACACTGACCTATATTTGTTTGATAAGATCTGGTCTCACTGATTACAAATGAAACATTATAGTACGACACCAATGTAACGGCCTACAAATCATATTCTTCAAATGTATGTAAACATAGAGCAAAATTAACAAAATCCTTTTTTTTTATGTTTTCAGCTAAAATGAAATGTGAAAAATTAGTATCTCCACTAAAACTGTGACTAATATCACAGTGACCCCATTTGTAAATATGACATTTTCCATGTTGTTCTTCCTTTAGTTGTAGTGGAATATTTATTTTTGGATCAAGTTTTAAGGAGGCTTATTCTAGTAATGTATGTTTTCTCTTTTTAAATCTACAGTAGCCTATTTTTTTCTTTCCAAGACATACAATATAACATCCTGTGGCTTCTGTTTTTTGCTTCTTTTCTTTGTTACAACTGACCCTGATCCTGATGTAGGTTATGACAAAGGAACTCACAGTGTGTATTTTGCTCTGACAGAAGGTCAGTGATGTTCTTGCAGGAGTTTGTTTCTGTGCCATCTGTTGTGGACACGTGTGGGTACTTTATGTAAAGGTTGGAGAATTCCTGTTCAAATCATTAGTGAGATACAAGTTGTTTCTCAACATCAAAGATACTTTAGGTCAGTGGTTCCCAACCTTTTTTGGCTTGTGACCCCATTTTAACATCACAAATTTCTGGTGTACCCAGACATTCAAAACAGAGACATTTTTTTTTGCTAAAATTGATTTGTTTTTGATCATGGAATAGTTTGCTATACCATGTTGCAAATAAACGATAATTTTAGATGACATTTAGGCTATATAATGTTTATTATCATGGATGGAGGCAGAAAAGCCAGGTGTAGATTACTGCACAAAGTGAGCATTTTATTTTCCTTGGTCAGGATATGTACAGTCAGTCCAGCTTGGATTTACAAGGCTGACAATTAATACTGAACAAACAAGAACTAAAACTATGAATTATGAAAGAGCTGCAGCATCTTAAACCAACCACGATGAACATTTGAAAGATAAACAGTACCACAGTGCTTCAGTTTCAGGTTCAGAGTTCGTCATGTGTTTTATGTATTGTGATCATCCGTCAACTGACAATATATCTTTTGTTAGTAATTTTATTTTTATCACTTACTAGAAATTTCAGATGACCCCATTTGAATTCCAGGCAACCCCACATGGGGTCGCCACCCCAAGGTTGAAAAACACTGCCTCAGGTCCTTCACAGATCAGACAACAGTCCTTCCTACCAATCAGAGAACATGTAATGGAATAAATGAGTGCACAGGTTGGAACAACCCTACCTACCTTTGATCATCATAATGGATACAAATGAAGGCAGTAATAACAAACTAGCCTCACCTATTCAATGAGCCTACCTCAGACACTGAAGCTGGTGTGCAGTACATATGTACAGTGACAGTAGTATTTAGTAGCTTGGAAATACAAACAAGGAAAATAGTGAAGTACTTCTTGCTTCATTGTATTTTTTTAAGCTTATACTATTGAAATACAAACTCTGTTTCCATCATCAAAACACCTGCTGTTGTTGCACTAAAGTACTGAATGTAAAAATTAAGTAGTGATGCACCAATGTATTGTCTAGTATTGGTATCGCTATGTAAGAGCTTACATCTTACATAGGGACAACGTGATGGTGTTTAGCACTGTCACTTCACAGCAAAAAGGTTTGCATAGTCTGCATGTTCTTCCTGTGTCTGCATGGGTTCCCTGTGTTTACTCCAGCTGCCTCTTACCGTCCAAAGACAGGCATCTCAGTAGGTTAAAAGGTCAAACTAAATCAACCATAGGTGTGAACAGGAGAGTGAATGATGCCCTGGTGACACATCCAGGGTGTACCCCACCTTTGCCCTTAGGCAGTTAGGACAGGCTCCAGTCCCTGTGACCCTCACAAAGATTAACTGGTATGGAAATGAATGAATGACTGTTACGTAAGGCTTTTTCATAAATGTGTGTGTTTTGTCTGTGTTCATTCACAGATAGTGTGATGAAAGGCAGGAGGACTTTTCTGAATTAGCTACTGGTTTATTTTTTAATGAAGATTTCCTTGTTAACCCATGAAGACTCAAACATCCACTGGCAACCAAAACCATCTACTGATGTAAAATGTTTAATAACTTTTGATCCACTAATCCTGTCAATACATGTAAATAACCGGTGTAAAATACAGTCTGTCATCTTTTCATGGTCATCAGATATGACACATTTGGAAGCTCCGTTGTGAACGTGGAAACACCGTCATCTTCTACAACTGACTCACAAGTAAAACCCATGGAGTTGGATCAATGACAGTGAATGGGGACATTTGTTTTAAATTCAGTTATTTATATCTTTGCTGACAAAAGCACTTTTTCTTCAGTTTTCTCTGCCTCTGATACAATAATCCTCAACTTTAATCTGAGCTTTTATAAACATCTAAATGATCAGTAAATGAAATGTAGGAAAATACCTGATTTTCACTGAAGAAATGCAAAGTAAAGAAGATAATATTGTAATAAATGGTTATAAATCAGTGAAGAAAGGTTAAATATAGGGAAATAATTATTTGGAAACTGCCACCAAAGTAGCACTGGGGCTTTATGGGTTAAAGGAGAGATTAGTAATACTCATGTTGCATGTTTTTGGACAGTGGGAGGAAGCCACAGGGAAGATATACACTCCACCCCATGCCACACATCACTAGAATCAAACCCAGGATCTTCTTGTCATGAGGTGACAGTGCTAACCACTGCACCACTGTGCATGTTAAGCAATAGCAAAGAAAAACAAACAAGAAAAAAAAAAAAAAAAAAAAAGGAAAGGAAAGGAAAGGAAAGGAAAGGAAAGGAAAGGAAAGGAAAGGAAAGGAAAGGAAAGGAAAGGAAAGGAAAGGAACATAAATATTGCCATTGGCTATCAGCAATTTTCGATTTTAGTGTCAAAGAAGAATCTTTCTATTGGTACACTCCTATAATAAAAACAAAACAAAACAAAAAATAAGCAGGAAAAAAGGACACAGCTCTTTTCAGTAACTATGAATGAGTCCATTAAAGAAGAGAGTTTCATAGTGTTTCTGTCTTTTACAATTAAATACATATTGTACAAGTGAACCATTTTTTCCATTTGTCAGAATAGGACTGTGAGTAGTTAAAGAGGACAGAGGATCAAGAAGTGGCTAAACTATGGAACAGTGCTGTGGTGAAATTAGATGACGTAACATCCTTGGAATGAAGCTGTTGAGGTTGACAGACCTCTACAGCTACTGAAGCCTCCATAAAACCTATAATGAAATTAGACAATCATTCAAACGGTCACTTACATCACTTTGGAATGCTCTTTCACCAACATTTGTTTTTCTGTCTGTACCAGTCTAGAGTCCACTGTTTAGTACAGATCATCCTGATTATTTTTGTGTAGGAGTTCCTGCTGACAATGACTGCGGGCCTTTACATTGTGGTTGTTCTGGGTCAATCATGAAGGTAAAACAAAAAAATCCTATTTCTTAACAACAACCAAACTCATCTGATTTGTTTCTGATGATAAATGGTACATGGTATGTTGTTGTCAGCACTTCTGCCTTTGTGGATGTTTGCACTTTCTGAGCACTTGTAGTTTCTGTTTTTAATCATCCCAACCCTTTCCTGTTATTTTATCTTATCCATGTCCTCCTAAACTGTTTTCATTTCATTCAAACCTAAAAGCTTTTAACTAAAGTAAATAATGAATAAATGGTCTGATGTAATGTGATATGTACTGTCTGTGATGCTATACCCTATTGTCACTGTTTTACCCAGATTAATATAAAAACGGCCTTCCTGGTTCTTTTAAAGCTTCAGTCATGAGTCATTTCCTCCTGAACAGAGACACCGTGTGAATCAACCAAAAAACACATTAAGAAGAGAAGTATATCTGCTGAGTCATGTCTTAGTGGGTGAATATTTAAGCAATTCACTTTCCCACCCAAAAAAAAGCACAGAACGATTTTTTCCCTCATTTTATTTCCTGTAATAGATGACAAGGCCCGTTGTGCTCATATTTTTGGTGACTGTGGTGTAATAATCCTGTATTAGTCATCTATTAGTCATCACCAGAAGAGGGACATCCCGGCAGCGTGCAGGAGATGAACAACTCCTAAAACTGAAGGAAAAGCTGAAATGAACAGCAAACAGGAATAGAAGACGACTTACGATTTATTTTCTACACAAGATTTAATACAAAACAGCACAAAAATTACTAAAAGAGAAGAAAACAAACACAAACCTTTACCCTGATCCAGTCCAAATTATGTGAATATGTGAATTTGTGTGACACTGCATGTCCAGAGTGAGAACAGGGAAGAGGAAAAAGCAAAATCAGGAACAAAATTAACCAAACGCTTCTAGATACTGGGTACAAACCAGGATGTAAACTCCACAAAGCTGCTAAATACTGAACAGTGTGCAGTCAGCTGCTTTGTACTTCACACTCAGTACTACTATAGGTCAGCTTTTACACATGTGCTTTCACTTGCAGAATGAAACCCTGTATTTTACATTTATGAAGGTCATAAAATCTCATTACACACTGACTCAGTGTTGTTAAATAGTAAAGTAAGGTATAAACTACTTTATGTGGCATTAAGATGTAAAAAAAACAAACAAAAAAAACACTTGTTTCTCAGATCTAAATAAAGTACATCTATCTATCTATCTATCTATCTATCTATCTATCTATCTATCTATCTATCTATCTATCTATCTATCTATCTATCTATCTATCTATCTTACACTCTGATTTGAGACATTCAGCTGACAAAAATATCTTAAAAATATACATTAGTGAAGAGGAATGATCTTACAATACTTTATGTAGTTAAGATGGTACAATTCTAAGTGAAGTTAATTCATGTTGGATTGGCCCCGATCATGTTCTTTGTTTGTATCAGAAGGCTAACTGTTCTTTATAAAAGTGATACAAACAAGACAATAAAAGTCAAATATTATTGTCAAACATTAGAGCATGGGAATTGTAGCTTATTGTTTGCAGTTGATATTTACCTGTAAGCTGCACATTCCACATTCTTATTTGATATCATACCACTTTTTATGTTTTTTCTCATAAGTATAAACAAAAATAAAGCAAAACTCCTATTTTTTTTTTTGTTTTGTTTGTTTGCTTCTACTCTTATTAAAGCCGTCCACAGAACTGCTCCTACAGTACAGGCCTCATTCTAATAAAGATAACTCTGATAAATGAAAATAATGTGTGTTTGGACAACAACATAAATTTAGATTTTTCTTGTATAAGCAACTGAGAAACAAATGCTGTCTATTCCTACTCTTTACTTCTATATTTTACTTCTTTTGCTCCCCTTTTCATGGACACATTTTCTTACCAGTATTAAAGAGGTTTATGTTCAACATTCCTGGCCACAATTCCATGAAAGGAATAGATCGCCTGTCTGATCAGTGAAAGGTTATTGTCAGTCAGCAACCGATGAGCATCAAGGACTGAAAAGAGAGAGTCAGAGAAAAGAGTCAGGTCAAAGAAAACAACCTGCCTCTCAGCATGTCCATATCTCACTTATTCACATATTATGGTCTTTGATTAATTTAAAAAAAAATAAAATAAAACAATAAAAAAACACAGTGAAATTGACTTGTAATGTAAGGGTATGCATGTGAATATTTCCTGGACTGGGAACATGACTTTTTTATAATGTTTACAACCTGACTCTAAGAATAGTATGAAATAACTTTGCTAACTTTAATCCAAATCTACTCATTCACATACAGTATAAATGTGTTGTTAGTGTGACCTTTATGTATCCTTTATACGAGACTGCAAAACTTGGCAAAACAGGCAACTTGTTTTTAATTTTACCTTGCACATATATGTCATGACCTTATTATATCCTTCATATATTGTATATATTAATTCTTTCTGTGGTATAGAGTTGGCCCTTTGTATATTTCAGTTTTTCTTTGTAGTTTTATATATTTTATAAGTATTTTTTCATATACTGTATATTTTAACCCTTTCATGCATGAACAACCTTCGTCAAGATTTTTTTCTAGAGTGTTTTTATTCCTCCTTAGGCATGAAAAAAACAATGTGATTGAGTTTTTTTTTTTCTTTTCATGGAGTTACATAATGTCCATGCATTTAATTTTTGAAATAAAGAAATGTGTTTAAAACCCAATATCAGAAAGTGAGATGAAAACAATGAAATAAAAACATTTTTAATGCAGCTAATCTGATGTTTTCTCACATTTTAACATATTCTAATGCTAGTTATTACTCACTTCATGGAGATAATATGCAAAAAAACTTTTTGTCTGACAAATAACAATTGATTTACACTAAAACATGTTAGTGCAGATCAGGTTTATCAAGAACAGCAAAGTTACAGTAGTGGTCTGAATGTCAGTGTATTGGATGATGCATAAGTGTCCACTGTGCTGGCTGATATGGAACTGAAACAACCAAATCCATGAATATACAAGAGAACAACTCCAGAAGTGTCCACTGGAGTGACCACTGTGCATGAAAGGGTTAAGAAAAAAATTCCTGTGATAGTTTTTATGTACACAGGGCTCCTACAGATTTCTACAAGATAAATTTCAGACCTTTTTAAAACTATTTAGAACAGCTTTTAATGCCCATTTCACTGCCATACTGGCAAAAATTCTTGACTTATAGAATTTAGGAAAATGTATTTATTTACACCAACGCCTCAATTTCCACTGTTCAGAGTCATTTCTCACCCGGCTGCAAAGTTAGCGATATTTAGTTCCTAATTTCAATATAAATGATCAGGTTGGAACAGGTGGAACTCAATAGACTAACGGTACTGTCTTTGGACATTTAACAGACACATTTAAACACAGTACAACCAACAAGTTTATGGAAACATAACTTAAGACCTACCATATCAAATCTAATACCTTTTAAAGACTTTTTTAAGGTATTAAATGCAGATTTGTAAATTCAAGACTTTTAAGACTTTTTAAGACCCCGTGGGAGCCACAGTCTCATTTGGACTTTAAGAGTCTGCAGCTAAACAGCGAAGATTATTCTATTCTATTCTATTCTATTCTATTCTATTCTATTCTATTCTATTCTATTCTATTCTATTCTTTTCTTTTCTTTTCTTATCCAATCTTCCATTCATCCACATACGTTTAATGATTTTGAAGGGCAAACAGTTCACACAAGACTATAAGAAATGTGAAACTTAGCTCCTTTTTCCACTTACATGTTGTTAGCCTCATAGCATAATTGCCCACCTCATACACAAATGGACAAAAATATTGGGACACGTTGAATTCAGGTGTTTCTTCTCCAACAGGTGTGGGATACAAAACAATAATAACAAACGTCATAATATAGTTTTATATTGTGATAACATATTATTCATATTGATGTTTATATGTCAAATCAGCATGAACAGGACATCTTAAAAGTGTTGCTATGATGTGTCCCAATATTTTTGTCCATATAGTTTATAAACATCAATATTTTCTTAAAGTTTAATGTGAGATTTTTCTTCCTAAGTGAGACGTGAAGAAAGTAGATGGTTAGCTGTGGAAGAAAATGCTTATTTAGAGCACGAAAAATATTTTAGATATTTAGAGATAGAACATTTAAAATTAGTCATGGAATAAAAAAAAAAAAAAAAGAAAAATCAATGTTGGGAGAAATTCAGTAAAAACCATCTCTGAGGCATTTTGGAAGCAAAGGTAACAATTTAAACAAAACTATCCAATGCAATGCAATATTTATCACAATATAAAACTATTTTATAACTTCTGTCATTATTGTTTTGTATCCCAGACCCATTAAAAAAAGAAACACCTGAATTCAACGTGTCCCAATACTTTTATCCACATAGTGTATGACTTGGGAAATAATGCTATGACGCTAAGTAATGTAACTTGAGAAAATTTTGCTTAAGTTACATTCAATTAAAATGTATGTGTAGCCTATTAGCTCTGCAGTCAACTGTTCAGATTTATTTTTTTCATCACAGGCATAATTTAAACTGTGTGTCTGTGTATTTGCACCCTGTTATTCATTGCCTAACACACACATGGTTTTTGTTCCAGCTTTGGTTAGTTTGGACCTGGTCACCCTGTTGAATTGTCCTGACCTGACTGCTGGGAGGAATTAATTAGCGTCCTGTCACATGTAGAGTGAAAGAGGAGCCACAGTTCTGCATTTGACGGTGTTCAGCATGCGGAGCTTCACCTGATCCAGGTTTATGACCTCAGCCAAGAAAATGATGTGATCAGGACGGTCTGTCAGAAGGATTACACACAAATGACAGCACTGACTTTGACCCAACATGGAGGGTGGCTAAGGACAAAATCCATGAGTAGTGGAGCAGATGCAGGAATTAATGAGCTCAGTAGCATCAACAGACAGAAAAGAGGAGAAAAAAAAAAGAGGTCATAATTTGTGATTTAATAATATTCTGTAATTCTTATGTGCTTCAAAATAACTTAACTATAACATATAATGTTAAATGAATTTCAGAAGGATACAGCAATTTGTCTGCTACTGATCTTTGTACAGTTCGACAAAATCCTGCGTAGGAAAGGTAGCGTTGTGTGTGTTGACACAATTATTACATCAGCACTGACGTCAAAGACTAACTCAAAGTTTTCTTGATGCGATTTATTGAACCACTGGTCAAATAAGCATCCAAGTTTTCATTATATTGTAAAAGGTGACTGTTTTTCCATAAAGAAAACATACAGATGTTTGTATAATATATATTAATGAAAAATAAGATTAATTTCTCTTGTAATTCAAACTTCAAAACCAGCATTTGTGAAAGTATAACAGAAATGGTTTAACAGCACTATTAATAGTACTTCATCATTTTCCCGTCATTGCCTAAATGAAACTACTGTCCTGTGTTGGTGCATTGAACACAGACAACGTAAAAGGAAAACAAACACTGTCATAAAATAACAAAACATAAAATAACTTAGTTAACTTAACACTAGGCCTCTAAGCTGATGACCTCCTTCACAAGTTTGGAGTTTTAGCAAGTTTTTGAGTTAGCTTGATAATCTCCTAATGAAAAAGCCTGCAATAAAATAATGCATTTAGCTCTTTGGATAACAGTACCTGCTTCAGTGTCACTGTAAAAGTCTCTGTAGCAACAAATTTAAAACATCATGTGCTCCATTTTCAACAGTCTCTTGCCCAGTGTGTCTTGGGTATTTCCACGTGACCTCCATAGTTTGCCATGCAAACTGCACTTTGAAATGTGTCCTCACTTTGAGTCTCCCAGCAGATGGACAATGAGTTCATATGTAGAGAGGACGATGGCCGTGTTGGGGATTTGTCTAATTAGCTGTGGAATGAGTCCTCTATAAAAAGCTGCATAGCCTTCCTCCACAGCGATTAACCTCCCTGTCTGGAAGAAATACTTGTACTTGCTGCCTTCCTCACGCAGCCTTGTCCGAATGACCTCTGTAGAGACACAAGGGGAATTCAATGTTACACAAAGTACAGTTAAAGAAAAAAAAAAACAAAACTAAGGTCGTTACTGAGACAAACAGTGCAGTTAAAGGTTTACCATGTGGGTAGGCTATGCACGATGCACAACCCTTTGAAAAAGCAGCTGCCATCATCAGGCTCAGGAAGTCCGACGCTCCCTTCTCCGCTTCACCATTTCGGGAGGCGAACTGGCTCTTCGCGAGCTGTTTTTTCAGTGTCTCGTAGATGAGGAAGCAGATCATGGTCTCCGAGATTCCAGCGTAGGACGCAGTCAGGCCCCGGTAAAAGCCCCGGATCCCCTCTGTTTTGTAAACATAGCGGGCACACTGCAGTGCGTTCATCTTCTTCTCTCCTCTGGCCCTGAAATGTCAAATGAATCCAACTCATTAGTGCTGAAAACACATTAAGAGTGTGAGTACTGATGATCATTTGTCTCTTTATAGACTTATAATATAAGTGAGTAGACTCAAAAGATAGTCAGTGTAAAAACTTTAATTGACTGGTTCTTTGCTGCTTCTCTAGTCTCAGATATAAATGTTTCTTTACTGGTCAAATTTACACCCTTGTCAAAAAACAAAGTCACATTTCTGGTCAGTAGGAGAAATGCTTTTTAAAAAAACTATTACCAACAGGTTTTTGGATACGAGTAAATACCAAACAGACCATTACAGCCTTGGCCATTCATTGGCAGAGGAAAACTACTTAAAAAATTCTGTGTTTAATCAGTCTACACAACTGCGTGTAAACAGCTACAGTCGCAGAAAAAATTATTAGACCATCAAAAGTCACCAAAAACAATGGTTATGCAATCAAGTACTAACTCCTGTGTGTATCATGTGATTAAAACACAAAGAAAAGAAACCATGGAATGCCTAAAATCACTGTTTTGGCAGTACAATGCCATAGCTGTTGATGTACAAACTTAAATGATTTTGGTTATTATCAAGAAAACCATGGAAAATGGCTAGATATCAGCTCTGAAATTAAATGCATATGAGCTATTTTTGTTGTTATCATTATATTTGTCCAAACAAATGTACATTTAGTTGTACCAGGCATTAAAATGAAAAAGAAACTGAAGAAAACAAGGGTGGTCTAATATTTTTTTCTGTGACTGTATATTAGTATGATATTCAGTTTAATTAGCAATGTAAACAACCTATTAGGAATATTGTCTTTCATGGAATAAGGGAAAACGTTGTGGGTTTCATTTGATTTTCACTTTTTGTTATGTATATTTTTCATTTGTCTTCAGGGACCTGGTGCAGTTTCAAAGAAAAAAATGACAACATTATTTCAATGTTCTATTATGAAACCTTAAAGGAGGTATTAAAAATGTTTCTGTGTGCTGTTAATTTTAGCTCATAGAAACAAAGAGAACAGTAATTGGCCAAAATTTGGGTGACAATGGAATCAGAATTGGTAAACACAATTGTAATTGGTGCATCGATGAAGTGGAGACCTGGACTGAGGCCATTATGTTCTATCTGCAGGACAGGTGTTCTTTATTTAAAGACAGGCTGAACAGACACAGTCCTGTCTCCTCACATGATACTACTGCCCTGCACTTGGTGATGTAAATATAGACTCTTCCTCTGCACGCAGGACACTGCGTCAGCGTTGAGTATTTCTGGCGCTGGGTCACACGCTCACTCACAAACTGCACAAACCAAGGACACTGCTGTAAAATCAGACTCTGCTAAAGGTTTGCAGTAAAGGTCACATCATATGAGGTGCTCACACATCTCACAGATCCCACAGCAAGTCACAATGTTTCACAGTGAAATAAGCCTTAGTGTCTGACATGTCTGCAAAAAAGCATTTGAAACATATATAGTGTACACACTTTTTCTCCAGCTGCATCCTGGTCTTAACCATCCAGATGGGGTTCATCAGAGAGTTGGTAACAAATGCTAAAGAGGAGGGATAAAACAGGAGGGAAAAAACAAAGGCATATTCAGTTTAGGACAGCCTCATGATGTCATTAACCTCTAAGCAATTCAAAAGTAGAACACAAATCTTTCCTTTCCTTTCCTTTCCTTTCCTTTGGGACAACAGCTTTTCCAAATAGCTTGCAATTTACACCACTTATCTTTGTATACCACTTAATGCCTCTTGAATTACACGTCACAATGTTCACTGTCATTGTTTGTCATGTCTGTCACATGTACTGCACAAAGGCCAACATCTGTCCACTCACCTGCCACACCAGCAGAGGACATGTGCACCAGTCCACTGTTAGGAACCAACAACCCATTGAATATCTCTTTAGATTTAGAGTAGGCAGCAAAGTAAATGGCTCTGAAACACAAAAGAACAAACTGGTAAGAGCATTACACAGAATAAGCTGTAAAGATAAACCATACACTGATTAAATATGAAGGCTTTCTCTATAAGTGTGCATAACAGCTGTGTATTTATGTAACTGTATCCAGAGCAGTCTGTTTCCCAGTGCCTGCTCTCTCTGCATGGCTTCTGGAACAAACTAGCCAGCACCAGAATGGGCTGAATAAGCACTGGGCACCACAGATGACCCACTGAGCTGCTGTAAGTGTGAGCCCATCCAAATTGGCCAATGAAGCCGAGGACCAGTGGAATCAGTGAGCAAAAGATCAGGCCGAGACTATTCATTAACCACACTGAAAATACATATAACCCATGGCCCTTTTCAATCAACAGACTCAAAGTCTGATCAATATTCTTTGACAAATGTCTGATGAGTATTCATTTTATGGTTATTGTGTTACAACCATTCAATTATTACCTAAGAAGGTAACACATTCAACTCATAGGACAGGGGCCAGTGACAGCTACCTTAAATTTTGAAGCAGACCAATATTCAAAAAATCAATAAATAAAAATAAAAAATGTGGCAGAGCTTAGAGATATGCCTACATTTCTTCAATATTACCAGTACCACTAAATCCAAAAAAGGAAGAAAACACAGATTATAAATTTGTGATTGGTTTGTGGTTTAATAATATTGTGGCACCAGAAGAAGAGTAAACTGCTGATGTCTTCTAGTTCACTTTGCGTTTACTGTATTATGATTATTCATTTTATGGTTACTGTAGTAGGATTTATTGATGCAGATCAGGAGTCACCTACCCCGAACCTCGAGAGCTACTATCCTGCATGTTTTAGATGTTTTCCACTTCCCGCACACCTGACGGTCATTACCAGGCTAATGCAGAACTTGATGATAGGTTTATCATTTCAATCAGGTGTGTTGGAAGAGGGATACATATCGAGGACTCTGGATACATCTAAAACATGCAGGATAGTAGCTCTCGAGGACTAGGGTAGGTGACCCCTGGTGTAGATCATACATTGATTTGCAACACATCTGTCATATGAAAGTAGGACAAAAGTACTGACCATTCATAGACACTAAAAATAGAGCAAAGGTTACTGAAAATAAAATTTTAAAAGAAGAGGAAACAGAGATTGAGCTCTTGCAGGGATACAGTACTACAGGTTTCAACGATTCATTATGAACATACATGACCATTTTCATATCAATAATGGCAAAACAAACAAAGGATTTGAAAGAAGTCCCACATTTACAAATTCATTTCTTCATTTAATTTTATCATTGTTTTTTCCACAATTTGTTAAAGTTGTGTTGCACAGTTTGCATTTATGGTTATTGTGTCCATGCTGCTTTTGCTTTGCTATAGCTCCATAATAAAAAAAAATTAAATAA
This sequence comes from Sphaeramia orbicularis, assembly GCF_902148855.1. Taxonomy (NCBI): domain Eukaryota; kingdom Metazoa; phylum Chordata; class Actinopteri; order Kurtiformes; family Apogonidae; genus Sphaeramia; species Sphaeramia orbicularis. The sequence continues at coordinate 38,315,464 of NC_043963.1, forward strand.
ATTCCCAAAGACACATATTAAAGTGAGACAAAAGTTAGCTCATTATCCTGACTTGGTCTAAAGTCACGTTTCATATAATATTGTAAACTAGAATAGTTAAACTTCAATCACAGTTGGCCTTAAGTATACTTCCTTATTGTTCTATTTTTTGTTTGCTTTAGTAAATGTTTAAGCACATACTCTTCAGGCTAAATATGTTTACAGACACTGATGATTCACTCAGGTCTGTATTGCAAAAGGACTCAAATGTTGTTGCTGTGACAACAGCTTCCTGTTTATAAACCCAGAGAAGCTTTCAGCCATTAACATACAAAATGTAAACATAGACTCCTCATTTATTTTTCCTTTGCTTAGTATCTGTGTTGTCATACTCTCGGAGGTGTCCTCGTGCAGAATAACAACCAAATCCACTGAGAAATTAGCTCTGCTTCACCCTATAGGTGCCTTGGCTCTGTTTACTGCAACGAACCAAACATGCCTTATCATGTTTTATGACCAATGTGTACATCAGCTGATAGATATTTTAAGAAACAAGATTAGATGACATCAACATTGGACTTTGTTACATCAAAGTTAAGTGGGGAAAGATGGTGGGAAATGTGTATGATACAAATGAGGCTACTGTACCTCGAAGGGGCTACACCAACAAGATTTGGCCCCAGGCCTCGGAAAAGTGATCTTGGTCCCTCTTTTTCAAGAATTGATCTGAAATACAATAAAAAACAATGAGATATTAAACACTTTTTTTTTTACCATGCTTTATTAGAATGCACTACTGTGTACAAACACAACATTAAGTTACTGGCACATTATGACAAATAGCTGACGCAAATGGAAATTGTTTCACATTGTTTTTTTTCCAAAAATTCCTGCATATTTTTCTAAACTCCACCCAGTATAGAATGACAAGTCACTTTCATATGAATAGGGGGTCAGTGAGTTTTCATGAGATGCCGGATTTGATGTGGTGCATCCACACCAACCCCGACTGTGCATGAATGGTCATAACCTCTCACTCTTCTGCCAGAACAGGGGACTGCAGTAGGGGTCTTGAGAAGCCAAAACACAAGATTCATCTGGCTAAATAATTTGACCTGGGTGAACTTTCAGTGTAACTCACATAATCAGGCTTAATGCCACACGTACACATCACTGTAACATGACTTTCTAAGGAAATGTACTCCGCTAAGAATAATTGCAACACAAGTCAAAACTACCCTGATAAGCCTCCTCTAACCTGTATATCTCTGCTCTTTATTTACATCTGCGAAGCCTTTAAATTTGTACATTGGTTTCTTAAATCATTGCATTTATTTCTCATTAGCACCTGAAAGGACCAAAAGACAATGTATTACTAGATTCATGGTTTTTGTTTGAGATACAGCTCTTCAGCAAATAATATGGTAGCTCCCAGTGGAACTCACGCCATGCGTCATATCATCTCTATTCAGAGCTGTTTTTGTACAAAGTGTTCATTCTGAATCCATTTCCCATAGTAGTACATGGCGAATTACAGTAGCCACAACCCCACTGTTACTTAACTCTTTAAAGGGCACAACCCTCACTCGCCACATGACTTTCAAGTTTGCTTCAAGTTAAGAAAAGGGGAGTGGGGGTAGAAAGTGAAGAGATCTGCTTCTGTAACACAAAACTTGTCTCTAGAACAGAGCTCCCGCTGTCAAAGTATGCGTCTCCCTCACAAGATATCTTTACAAACAAAGATAAGTGTTACAAACATAATGAGGACCTCTTTTCAGGTCAGATTAGTTCAAATACCCGGTTTCAATGGCTTTAGTATCTTTTATTACACCTTTAATTTATAGATACACTGAGGAGTCAAATTAAAAAAAAAACTATACAAACACTGAGTTAGAATATATATTTAGGCAGTCTAAAATTCCTTTGGCAATGAACATTTAAAGCTTGCAGCATTAGCAGGCACCAGTCTAGACCGGTTCAGATGTGCCCCCCAGTCTTCAGGTGTAAGGTAACACTTTAAGTCTCGGGTTAAAACCTCCACTCGTTCTTTTATGCTTACTAGGACTTCCTCTAATCTTCCCAACATGATGCAGGCTCATAAACAGACTACTTTCATGAAGGCCTGAAAACCTGTTACATGCATTTCTTGAAGCCCACTGGTAAAGCATGCTTTGTGACACCAAAAAACAGATGTTTGAGGACAGTAAACGTAAGTAGGACACTGTGTACTTAATCCCTCACTTTATGTAAGACAGGATTACTGGGATTCAATTTAAGACTACGAAAGCAGAGAGCAAATGACAAGTTCTGCAAAATATTTCCCTCAACTACATCACGGCATCCACACAGTACTGTAAATTTTACAAAGGTGCCACAAAACAAGTCATTTTGAAAGTTTCAGAACAATGAGGCCATCAAACATGCCTAAACAAAGTAGTATTCCCATACTACTAAGGATTACACAAATATGCAACTCCAAAAGTCAATACTAAACAGACATTCTAGTCTCTGTATACTAACCCTGATAACCTACGATGTGGGACCAGCTGGGTGTCAGAACATCTTGTACCTTTATTTGCATGTACAAAAATACAGAATGCCTCAGGGGGCAAATTATACCTCAGCACTATTATGGCTACAAACAATTACACCTGAATCACCTACACAGTTGTAGAACCATCCGGCTGCAATTATTTGATTTAGTCACTGTTATTACAATGTTTACACCTGTACAAAATCAGCTGAACGAAACTCAAAGGAACATCATATTTACATTGCAGTTGGTGTATTGGTTCTTCTGCTTTCTGTGGTTTAATGGTTCTGAAGGAAGACTAGATGTTATCTCAAAATGCGTACCTTCTAAGTTGTTAAAGCAACTTTTTTTTGTAAATCAAAGAGGACATGAATATTATTTAGATTTTTACTGGATGTCACTGTCAGTAATTACATCATATATTTCAGAAACAGGCTTTGTATATGCAAGTAATTATTTATGCCACATCTGCCATGTAGAATTTTCACATAGAAAGTGAAATGCCATTTAACAGTTCCAATGTTCAATGGCTCTGCTTCTTCATAAGTTGTATTGTATGAGCAATATTAAAATAATCCTTCCAATAACATAAACATAGACATCTTACCGTAGGACCTGCAGGAGACCAGGTGTAACAGTCCCTGGTCGAATAACCCCAGTACCACTGAGGGTGCCCAACTGGACCTGGAAGACGGGACGGGTAAGGGTAAGGCCAGACGACTGCAACCGAGTCTTCAAAACCTCCAGAGGGCAGGTCACGATGGCTCCCACTGTACCACTACATCTATAGATATCACAGAAAAAAAATACAATATTGTGTTTAAGAACAATGTTCATGTACATCTGCAGACAAAGGGTACCTGTTGATCATTATCTGCAAGCCCTGTTAACTGAAACAAAAACAGGCTCCTATAACGTTACTGCTATCAGGTTTGACAAAGAGACTGTTATTCTAAAACAGAGCTGCAGAGATCCTGACCAAGTAGCATGGACAATTATGGTCAAAGATCAGTCTCTTGTTCTGCAGTGGAAACCCCTTTGATATATACCAACTCATCTGTTACAGAATGTTCCTTGCACAGACACAGTAACTGCATTTGGTGAGACTTGTTTTCCTGAGGATATCAAAACAAATTCATTCATTGAGTGCTATCATCTTTACTAGTGCATACCTATTAAAAGTGTTTAACCTTGTCAGTGACTAGCTTAGAAGTCTAGAACAGATTAGACTAAGCCTCTGTACTGTCTAATGTCTGAAGGGCAGAGTCAAACATATTAACATCATTAACACCTGACCTAATTGTCTGCTCAATGACCACTGGTCACCTCTCCAATCCCTGTTTCATTGAACTTGTACACAGGTGCACAGAAATCACACATTAACCACACTGTGGAACCCAATTTGACAAACAAAGCACATGCAACCATGTTGAAATAGTTGGGAGTGAGGAAGTTCTTATGGTCATCAGGTTCAGCAATGTATGTAAAAGTGCAAGAGGATACATAAGGAACTGTAATGTGATCTTTAATATGCACTGCTTCCAAATCATTTAAGCCATGGCATATTCTAGTGAAATTTTTTGATGTGACTATATTTGTTGAATAAGTGAAACGATAGAAAAAAAAAAACTGTATTATTGTGCTACAAAAATAACACTACACTGCAATATTTTTCCTCATTTCTGACTGAATATACTGACAAATATATTATGACATAGATGATGTAAGATGGTAGCTACGTCATTGACTCCTATAGTTTCCTCATAACTAGCATAGCATACTTAAGAGGGCGACGTAATGAGAACAAACCCCATGTATTTGGATAAAAGGGTAAAATGGCGTCATATTTAAAAAAGCTACACAAATGTGACCTACCGATTAACACGGTGTCAACCTTGAAGAAACTATAACACAAGGTGACAAGTAATTTATAGTGTTCGAACAGGATACTTATGTCAGGTGGTTCAGTTACGTTGAGCTGTGGGCGATGGGAAATTACAGCTATGTCTTACATAACATGAAGGACATATAGCTAGCTTAAAGGCTAATGACTCTTGAGACTGCGCCACGTCCAGCTATTATGCTGACCGAGACCAGCTTTCCTCTGGTACAAAGTGAAGAGTTGTACATTAGACCCCCCCATTTCTAATAAAACAAAATTTTGTAACTTTTCAATGAAATACAACGATACATATGAACGTAATGCGATCGCTACTAAAACTAGCTATAGCACGCTACGTATGTATGGTGAAATACGATACAAGACCGGCTGAGTATTGTCTATGAAAACAGTGGCTAGCCGTTAGGTCATTAACTTTGGATGTAAAACGGGTTAACACAAGCGTTTGCCCCTATTCCAACAAGTCAGTCAACACATATCGACACACGAAGAAAAGACCATGATATAAGAGAATTACCGCTATCGCTAACGAACACTACATGCAATCAAACGGAGCTAACACGAGTTAGCTTACGTCCTGTGAAATCTAGTTAGCTTCGCAGCTTCCAGTTCAAGAGTTAATGCTAACTTTGGTGATTATCTTTAACACAGGGTGACTAAAAGTGTGTTTGTAGATGTACTTTTATTACACTCATCATCCGGATATATGCTAGAACATAAATGTTACTCACCCCCCAGCGAACAGATGTAGCAGTGTGTCTTTCTGTGCCATCTTCTGTCCGGTTTCAGGCAGCAGCCACCATATTTTAACAGTAAATGTGTTAAAATAAGTCGCAGACAAAAGCGTTCAGTGCCGGTGCTATCTGTTCCGGCTCATGTATCCATGTACCGGCTCAGTTGGCGGAGCTGTCAGGGAGGACGGAGCAGTGTGGAGGGGTGACCTGAAGATCAGCCCGCATTGACGTCAGGTGGGCTGGACGGGGGTGTTGTCTGTGACGTGGGAACATGTGCTCACGACTCGTCTCCTTGTGCCTTTGGCCTTTTCCATATTTACAAGTCGTTTCACAATTATTGGCGGCAACGATGATCCAAAAACAAGCAGAGGGCAACTCTCTGAACCCCTGATAGTGACTTGACCTGTACTGTTTACAGAAAAAGACAAAAAAACAAAATGTCTGGCTTTTAAATAATTGATAAATAACAGTACAGTTTGCAGAGGAAATTAAATAAAGGTCTGGTAACCCTATCTGTGTGCAACGCACCGTCCATTCTATAAAGCATTCATGCTGTAATTTACCCTGTTTTCAGCTTAAATATTGATTATTTATTTGGGAATCTTTGTGTTTATTATTGAGTTTCATTCACATTTTTTCCATAAATGGCTCAGTGCGACATTGGACTAATCAGTGATGAACTGATGTCATAAATGTACAGCGTAATAGAAAAACAACAACCACAGTGTAATGCATAGATACTTATTTTGGGGCAAATAAAAGCATAAGCCCAAATGATGACAAATAGGCACAATGTAAATATGAAAGTAATGTTTAATTTTAATTCTATATTTATATAAATGCCAAATTTCTTATTTTTCTCTCTGTAATTAATTTTTCAAACATTTGTGGTTTCTCTACAGGGTGGGGAAGCAAAATTTACAATATTTTGAGGCAGGGATTGAAAGACAGTGTATGACCAATTACTTTATTGAAAGTCATGAGAATTTATTTGCCACAAGAAAATTTACATAATAGAAGATGTTTTTATTCTATGTGTCCTCCTTCTTTCTCAATAACTGCCTTCACACGCTTCCTGAAACTTGCACAAGTGTTCCTCAAATATTCGGGTGACGACTTCTCCCATTCTTCTTTAATAGTATCTTCCAGACTTTCTCGTAATAGTTTTGCTCATAGTCATTCTCTTCTTTACATTATAAACAGTCTTTATGGACACTCCAACTATTTTTGAAATCTCCTTTGGTGTGACGAGTGCATTCAGCAAATCACACACTCTTTGACGTTTGCTTTCCTGATTACTCATATGGGCAAAAGTTTCTGAAAAGGTATGGATAATAGTGTTATGTATGATTATGACAACAATATATGTTTGGTTTCAAAACAATTGACGTAGTGCCTGCTGAGAAAAAACAACTAAATGTTCATTGTAAATTTTGCTTCCCCACCCTGTACCTGTCTCTTTCTGTGCACTTGCTTGTTATAACAAGTATGTTGCTGCTGTTAACTGTGAAATTTCCCTACGGTGGGATAAATAAAGTCATAGCTTTAACTTAACCATATCTTATCTAAGGTATCAAGTAATGTACAAAGATCCCTCAGCCTACAATGAGTCGAGGAGGCTTTCAAGAGGAATGAGAAGAGTGGAAGTATTTGGGACATCTTGTTTTCATGTCTGTCCAGACCAGGTGTCATAAATCAGACAGACCCTTCTCAGTTTACAAGACACTAAAAAAAGCTGCAGTCAGCCAAACTGAGGCAAAAACAATGCAGTACAATAGAATGAATGTTATCCTTTATGATCACTAACACTCTGAGAGGTAACTGCAGTTTGATTACTTATATTCTGTAATCACTGCAGTAGTTACTCCCCAACACTGTCGATTCATAACAGAATGAAAAGAGAATGCATTGTCTTTTTTAAGTAGCAACTGCAACCTCTATCTGTTCATAACTGTTCATAATAAGACTCAGACTCAGCTTTATTGTCATTCAATCAGTAGTACATGATAGAACAAAATATACTGTAGTTAGACTGGGGCTCAGTGTTTGTAGCAAGAGAGAAGATAAAAGGATTAAATCTAAAATAAAATATATAAAAGCTAAATAGAATAGAATAAAAAGTACCATAAAATTCACTAAATAAATAAATAACTTCTAAATATGTACAAAAAGATTGTGAGAGTGTAAACATATCCTGCAAAAGCCATCACATGCCCCAACTGATTATCTAATAGTACAGGGTATTTGTAGCCAAGTTTTTTTTTTTTTTTTTTTTATCTACCTATAGCCCTGTTATTGTGATAAGGAGTGGAATTATTGAGATAAACACACAAGAAAAACAACATCTCCAACAGGACATGGTGTAACAGCCTTGGTTTAGTTGGACATATATGACACAATAGGTGTTTATTATGAGGGTATCATGACCTTTAACAACAGGCATGTGCAGATGGTGTCACCCTCAGGAGATCTCTGCACAGGAAGAAGTTATTCAAGCACCTTTTAGCCCCTTTTTTGTTGGTATGAAACAGGTGCACCAAACTAACTTGTGAAACCAGTTCCACTTGCCTTCTATCTCTACATATTTACTTTTCTTTTGTTGACAGTATAATCACACAGTGACACAGACGGTGTCATTCAAATACAGACTTTCAGATTAAAGCTAGGTTTAGTCTGATGGATAAAGTGAACAACTTCTTCTGTAGATTTCATGCTGAATGCACGAGCTAAGAAATACATGTAAATGCAAACAAATTCATGTAAAAAAAAAAAAAGTGTGCTGGTTTAGAGTGTTTTTCAGGTCACATCGTTTTTGTTGTATTATTTTTTTTATAAGGCTTGTGGATTTTAAATATTAAAGATAAGTTCTGAACCAGTGTCTGATGTTGGTGAAGCACAATAAATGCAAATACATTTGAATGAAATCAGTCAAAACAAACACGCAGTCAGGTTGTGTTAATAGAGTCTGAGTCAAGTATCTGGGCTGGTCTTCATGGCTGTGTAACTGAACCAAAACACTGACACCAAGTGACCAAATATGAAGTGTACAGCTTTGAGAACATGCTTATATTTTTGCATCTATTTATTATGAGATAATAGATTAATAGATCAATAACAACATGATATTGATGAATTGAAATTACAAATGGATCCAATTGGTGTTTTTTTTTTTTTTGGGGGGGGGGGGTATCATCTGTTGAACAGAATGTACCTTATGTGTTTATGCAAACTTGTTCCAACTTAATCCACTGGCCCCATGCAAAAACCAGGGCCATTAAAGGGATTAAAGTGTCTCCATTTGTGTATCAGTGAAACTCTCACAGTACTTGATACTAACACAAAACTGAAAGAGACTCAACCACCATCATCATCTGTGCTTATTGTTTTGTCTCCTCTTTGTCCCTGAGGTCACACTAAATACTAACCTTTACCTGAAGAGGCTTTTCAGTTCTCTCATTCTTTTTAATTCTGTGCACATATTTGCAGATTGAGACAACCCTGCTAAAACAACAAAGCTAAAGGTTACCTCAGCCTTTTGTTAAATACTGTATACGTAATAACATACATCCTGTTTTCCATGTGTTAAAGCCATTTGACACATGTACTGTCCTTCAGCACAGTGGAACAGATTGACACTGGTTTTACACAACACAGCACTCACATCCATAAAACTGCTTTTCTTTTATGTTGCTGGAGTCTATTTTAAGGCACAGGTCAGTACGTAACATCCTAAACATGTCCCACACAGAGAAGACAGCCTGAACCGTCCATGGAGAAATGAACCAGAACTAGTCTTCACAGTTTTTTTTTTTTTTTACTTATTTCGTGTGATTAACAGAGGTACTGAAAACTGAAATAAATAGTTTAGGCTCATAGACGACCATAAATGAAATGTTTACACTGTACAGATTATATACATGTGTAAAAATAAAAAAAAATAAAATAAAAAAAATAAGATGCTTAAGATCATTTAAGAAGCTAAACAATGACAATCTTCAAGACTTCATTAATATGTAATAAAATGTAAATAGTGATTACTTTACATCTAAGTTTAGACTAGTACTAGTTTTTGCATCAGTTAACTGTTTGTCAGTAATTTAATAACTTTATTTTAGCATGTTCTCTCTTGTCTGCATTAACATTTCATGAGGTTGTCCCTACAGTACAGACAGTATTTTGTAGAAGTCATCTGTATTTTGACATTTTCTGAGTGCATTCACAAATAATCCAAGACAACTAATATTTTTAATAGAGACTTTAATAGATACTTAAAACAAATCTACAACCAGAGAATACAAATAAAAAATGGAAATTGCAAGCCAGGAAAAGAGAAATTATGGCACAGTAAGTCCACATTCAGCACATGGCATGGCTGAATATGGATTACATCTGCACATTTAAAAATACTAAAGTGAACAGGTGAATTATATGGCGTGTCACAACATCTTGGCAATATGACCTGTTTTATTACATTTGTGCACAGTTTATGGATTGTCTTTTTGTCATGATGGTGCCTTAAATTTAAAGTGTGCCGATTTCAAAAAGGCACCACACTGGTCCTGTATATAGTCTTTATTTCCTAGACACCTTTTCCCCCTTTTACATGTCATAAAACACAAACACGACATCGATGGTTGTCAGCTATGAGCCAGTGAGACCCAAAAAATATCAGGAGGTCATTCACACCAATAACTCCACCTGCTAAACACACTGCTGGTGTTCTTTGTGTAAACAATCAGCCAGTGGAGGTATCAGTTGAAATAAAAACCCGTACAGTCCTGGGCCTCGACCTTAAAAACTACTGCACTACGAAAAGCAGGAGTGACCAGAAGATAAGGGAAAAAACAAAGAGACATTGTGACTGTATTGAGAAAGTTTCCTGCAGATGCATGCTACAAATAATCACAGTGACATTATCTTTCCATTAAAGTTTCTGCTGACGTCGTTCCTGTCGGATGCCTCAATGGTAAACAACTTGCTTATCACATAAATCTGATAGTGCAGTGAAGGGTCGTTGGAGCTGCTCCTCAGCTGCCTCACAGTGCATTCATCCACACTGCACTACAGACTCACAATGAAGTGGTCAATAATATTTCCTTTGACATTTACCATTTAAAAACTCCAATTTCTGAATACAGCTTGGATTTTTTTCTTCCAATTCTGACTTTAAAAAGGAGTTGATGAGGGACTTTGCTGTCACCCTGTGGTCAGATGGTGGCAGTGCCCCAAAGCACCTAAATAACCCAAAGTTTTATTTCAAATACAAATTTATTTTATACAGCCAATGACAAATTTAAAAGACTACAAGAGACAAATTCATAATCACAGCTGAGGTACCGACCACATATGCCACATCAACTTGCAAACTGAATGAGGTGCACCAAAGTGGCGACTGTCGGGGCATCGTCTGCGTCAACATGTGCATAGTGCTCAGTGATTCCTGATTTTTTTTCTTTTAATAAAGTTAGAGAATACAATTGCAAAGAGTCATAAAAACAAGATAAGAAACGCATATGGAGTCCAGCCACTGACAGACAAGCATACTTGTTGAATCATCCATGACTCAGTCCTGGAGACTTGAGTTATGTTGTCAGACGAGTTCAGCCCAAGAAGGATCCCAGAGAAACATGAGAGACAGGAAGGTGTGCTGCATGTTGTGGCTGTCGGAGCTGTCATTGGTAGAGCAGGTAGTTCTTGAGAGAAGCTGGAAGAGGCAGTCTATGGATTTCACTCAGACGCTCTCGTCCTAATGCCACCCTCACTGACCGCCTACACAGGTCCATTAGAGAGAGGGGCTCAGCTGTGGGAAGACGAGAGGGAGACAGGGGTTAGGACGAGCATGGTCTACGTTCTCTGAAAAGGCTCAGTTTTATTTCACAAGTGTGTAATTTGTGGGTGGAATAAATATGAATGTACACCAATACACTCTGTATGATTTACATTTAATCTCCTAATACTTTTAAACTGAAGACTCAAATGGTGAGAAATCAAATTGAGATGTTGGTCTCAGTGTCTCAGATTCAGATTAATTTTCTTAATCCCTAGAGGAAAAACTTTGAATACTACTAAGGAAGAAGATTAATCCACTCTGATTTAATAAATAGGTTAAGCGTCTGCAGTGATTTAAGTTTGTACAAGGAGAGAAAGTAATAAAATTAACAAATATCTGTACACTGTAACACTGTACTTTAGCTAACCTGGTCTCTGCTAAAAGACAGATGGGTTATCATTAGGTTAAAATAAATAAAATAAATAAAATGTGAATCAGTAACGAAAGGTAAATCAATATCCCATTTTATACCCTTATTTTCCAGAATTTTGCATAAACCCCCATATCACAACATCATGTAGCTACAAGTATACACAAATATGTACAAAAACGAGTAATATAAAGGAGTCTCTTTTATATTTCCTGCTGACTCTTGAATGTTTCTGCCTGTCCTTTTCCACTTTGTTTTTAGTATTTTGCTGCTGTTGACGACAATTTCCCCACAGAAGGCTCAATAAAGTCATATTTTATCTTAATAATAACTTTTATTTAGAATGCACATTTCATTCAGTGAATCTCAGAGTGCTAATAAAGCTGCACCTTTTATTTTAAGGCAGCAAGGAAGTAACTTTGCCTCAATGTCTATTAAAAGGAGTCCACTCATGAGAAGGGCTGGGTAATGAACTTCAGTACTTGTATAGCTCTGACAACTGCTTAGATACTAATGAGCATCAAAAAATGACTAAAAAGTCAATTAGTAACCATTTTCACAACCTAAGGAGTAAATATCCTTTGCAATGATGCACAGCTTTAACAGATTTTTAATAATTTTAATTCCAAGTTGTTATAAATAGTATACTCATTTTTTGTTATTAAGCTACTTTGAGTCTATATGATTCATCCTTAAAAGTGTGGATGCTCATGCAGGACATGTTCTCTAGTCACAACATTCAAACTAATCTATGACAATATGGATCCAAACAGCAGCAGCATTTGCCACCATGCTACCTAACAGCCTTGAGCATAAAAGTAGAAAATCAAGGACTTCCTTGTTCTACATTCAGCAGTAGGAAGTCTCATCATATTAAAATGGGCTTTTGCATGCATCAGTCTGTGACGCTTCTTTCCACAGACTTAAACTAGGTCAAGGGATCTGAACAGAACATAAAATTGTAATGAGCACAGAGCTTTTGGGACATGTGGGTAGTACACCCTGTTTTGATAAGCAACTATTTTTCCCTCATTGGAAGCCCATGACCCTTATGCCATGAAATAATTGGAGATAATCCAATTGGAATCATTTCATGTTTGCCAGGGGAAATAAATAACAAATAGCTTGTTATGTATATAAACATTAAGGGAGTATGTAATGCTTTAAAGACATACAAAGTACAATTAATCTGAAAAGCTGCAGGTTATATGTTTACTCTGAACTTCACGACAAAATGAAATCATGGAGAAAAAGTGAATCACTCAGGAACAACAATATCATTTTCTATGTTGTTTGGACTGAAGTCAGAACATTAAGTCATGATATCACTTGTACAGTTTCACCAAAGGCTTTGATAAGCACTCAAACTGATGTAAGATGTGGGACAAATAACACTACTCTGTAGTAACCTCATCTGCTGTAATGGCTGCAGGACCAAGCCTTAGCGGTTACACCTTTGTTAATAACATCAATAAATGCTGTTTATGTAACAATTCTATACAACATATCAGTCAGTACATTTACATGCACACCAATATGCTCCTGTTATGCGGAATATGACAACAATTGTAAATTTGATGTAGGCTGTGAAACCAGCATACTCCAAATTAAGACTATTTAAAATGTACCACTGACTGAACCATGTGGGACATATCCATTCTTTGGATGTATTGCACATTCAGAATATGAATCATAACCAGAGGTTTTCCAGAAATTTACAACGGATGGTCTCATGATGGTTTATGCTCGACTCTGTGTCCTACACAAACCAACAAGAAAACCATTTGCAAGGCTGGAGTAAAGATTAGAAAGTTACTGCAGCTTTCAAATTTTGATTAGTTTTTATTTAGTCTCTCTTTGGGTGATTTTAGTTTAAGAATTAATTCGCTAACTAAATAAAAAAAGTGCAGGTACAAATGTGACAACTTATTCTTAGTGTGTAGATTACTAAATTCTAAACCAATAATAAAGGACTAATTACTCTCAGTTTAAGCCATGAACTTGTACAGGTACAGAACACATGCATTACTACCCAGTGTGTAGACCTGGTGAAATAGAGGCCAACAAGCAACCCCAAAAAACTAAAGAAAAGAGTGGTACATGGTGATATTGTGGATTCAGTAACACTGGCCTTGATAAGCAAGGAAGTAGAATACTGAACTGCAATACTGTCAACAAAAGTCACAATATGGACTTTTCCCATCACTTGTAGGGCCCTAGTTTTTATAATATTCATATTTCTATCTTGATCTGATAAACAAGGACATTTACATTAATCAAAGTATGCATTTCGGCACATAAACAGGAGTGTCATATGAACAATGTGTCATTGAAACAGCATATCAAAAGAATGTCTTTGTAAGAATACTATCTACTTGGAATAAAGGCAAAAGCGGAATACTTTGTGTGAGTAAACACAGTCACTCATGGTCACACAGGAACAGGAGAGAAAATGGCTTTTACTTACGATCAAGTCCATTTATGTACCGGATTCGTATTTCACAGTGTCCCCACACGGCGCTCACCACTGGATACAGCTTTCTGCCTTTAAGTCCTCTGAATGCCACCCCGAGATAATGTCCATCCACTATGTAACCCAGAGTCCCCTCGTCCATGTCTAGAACGACTAAGAGGGAGTCTGGTATAATGAAGGTCTCGTCGGGCTCGAGGAAGGCCGGGTAGGTTTTCCCTGGGTGATTCTTTCCATCATGGTAGAGTTTACTTCTGCACAAGTCCCAACCCCAGGACTCTGTGTTGCTTCCTACCAATGCTGTATATCCCATTGAGTGCAGCGGGGCATCGCTTGTTGCCACGCCGACCACAGCGTGCGTGCCCCTTTGACGCATGGCCCAGCTGATCTCCCACACATGTAGTCCCCTTGTGTAACCAACACGACCGCGAATTGCATCTGTGCTCTGAGCCACAGGGTGTCTGTGAAACACCAGCTTGTTGTCATCCTTTACAAAAATGTTTCGGGAGCGGTCATCATTGTTCCACGAGTGCTGGACCTGCACATCCAGACTGGCAGGTGGCATGTCCAGGAGCAGATCCAGTCGCGCTGGTTTGGTGTGGCTCAGGGCCTGTAGCTCCAGCTTCAGGGGGCTGAATGCCGGATCCCGCATATCAATGGTTTTTATGCCACCTGGGACCTTCTGCCCCATGCTCTGGGTGGATGTAGCAGCTCCCCCTACCTCCTCCCTCCCCCCTCCACAAACACAAACGGGGGGAGTAATGAGCCTCAGACCCTCTTCTCCACTGTGCTACTGCTACCAAAGAAGCAGGTTGCAGGCCTGTGTCAGCAGTTGTAGGCAGGCCAGGTGTTTTTTGAAGCCTACCTAGAGAGATTAGAGGAGAGGAAGCAGGAGAGAAAAACAACTTAATTATCACACCAAATCTAATTAGTCATCTTTGCCTTTGAAGCAAGAAACATCACATCCTACAAACAGATCAGCAAACTAAGCACAAACTAAGCAGAATTGTAAACCTATAGTCTGTACAAATTACAAAATGATACATTGGTTACAGTGCACATTTATTGTTTTTCATCAATTATACACCCTATGAAGACCCTCCACAGTCTAATTTGACCCAATCTCGGTTGCATATTGAACAGCAATTATTGTGGCAAGAGAAGACTTGTTCTTGACAGAGACACTGACACAATATGGTTTTATTTCATACAGAGCTTTTGTTTTTAATAGTGAGCAGAGGTTCAGCTTTCCCATATACCATCTGTGCTTACTTGGCTTGTTTTCAGGTTAGGACTCAATGTTATGGCCTTGCTAATCAAATAAGCCAAAAATGAACTGATACATCAGTACAGAGCAAATTAACAAGACAGAATCTGCGGCAGATTTGAGTTAACTTTCTGATACTGAAACTCAGATTTCTGTATCCACAGCCCCTCAGACAGTACAATATTTTTAGACTTCTCAGTATAACAAAAGATGCGTTTGGTGCTGCTTTGTCACAAAGCATACATGTCTTACCATACCGGTCAAACCACACTGTCCGACATCTGCAGCTAAGACTAGCTAAAATAAACACAATGTGGACTTGTTTCAAGTCTGACATCATTTTATAGAATCAGCAAAACATTTTACGCTAAAGGTGAAATCGACCTAAGAAAAAATAATCCCTACTTGAAGACATTCACTAAACAAGCAACTTTAATGCTAGCAATAACACCAACTAATGATGCAACACCATCTGTTAAGTGGCCATAATTAAATTAGTTGAGTACTAATCTTCGATTGAGTGCAGACTGTCAAACTCCATGGAAAACAATGTATTTAGTGAGTCTCACTTTGCTTTAACAGAATTCATTCTGAAATAATCAGGATAGAAACTGATGACACTGTTCTCATGTGATGTTTACTGTATAAACCATAAGGAAAACACTGTCCCATGATGTAAGACAGCAGTTAAGCGAGTCTAAATACCAAACCTAACTGATACATTTATAAATATACACAGCAGGAAATGTTTCTTATGACTGTTACCCCAATTCTGGGAGATGTGCTGTAGATTTTCTATTACTGTGACCATCTTTGACTACAATAGTTCAAGTTTAATCTGTATAGCCATGCCCCTGCCTGCCAAAGAAGGCAGACAAAATAAACAAGTTTCAGCAGCCCAACAGTCACAAACATGTTTTTTAAAATTGAAGAGATTATGTTTAATTGACAGAAATATTTACAACGAATAGAAAGGCCTAGTTACAACCTTCAACTATGCTGGGATTTTAGGAACTGGCAGCACACAGGGGCTTCATTTATCAACTTTATAAGATTAGGACATTGATTAACTTGAAGGAAGCATAGAAATTTAAGGAGGGACTAAAGATAAATGTCAAGAGCACAGCAAACACTTTGAAACTCATTTATTACCAGCTACCCAGACTAAATACTTAAATAAAATGATCATTCATTTGTGCTTTAAAGCATTTTTGTTTGGTTCATCAGTTGATATGAGCTTCAAAAATTAATGAGTTCATTAACTGTTCAGGCAAGTGTCAAGCAACAAATGCCAGCCTTTCCCATGGTGTACCTTTGTAAATACTTTTCTTTGGTAATTTCTATTCAAACTTTTTTCTACATTTTAGAAGTATTAGGTGTTACTTTAACCAATACAAAATATGAGTAGTTTAATCAGCAAGTAAAATAATCATTATTATTTACTGGTCATTATCAGACAGCGTTAAAAAAATCCCCTGATGAGACAAAGCACATGCATCATGACAATGCAATCATCAGCTTGGTGAAATGTAACCGACTTGATTACAGTATCACTGATTGAGTAGTTGGAGAAACATTAACAAACCTTTACCCTACATAAAGCCTGCTACTGCACGGCAAAATTAGACAGTAAAACTTATCAGTGACAGTTATCAGTAGATCAGTGACCTTTGAGTCACACAGTGTCTACAGCATTTAACTGTAAAACACATGTCAGGCATGTTTTGACAGTTCTCAAAGTACAACTACCTTTGAAAAAAAAAAAAAAAAAAGGAAAAAAAAACACTCATGGCCTGCCAAACTTGCAATGGCAAACACCCATGTTATGTTCAACATTTACCTAGTCATTCACTAAAAATTAAAATAAATTAACAACATGAAAGATGGTCAATACTTATTTGATTAGTTGTCGCCAATTACGCATTAGTCCTCCAGACTTTCATGATAAAATGAAGGTAATCCAAGAATTTGCAATGATGCTGCCAATTCCGTGGCCAGTATAAAGTTATTTTTACATCACAGTACATTTTCACAAAGGATGACAGAAAAAATTTGTATTATTTAGCTTTCAACCAGCAATTAGCCTACCCATTTTTAGTTCTGTTCATTATTGTCCTGGTTTTGTCAGCTCAATTATGCTAAAAGTGCTGCCATCAGTGGGACAATCAAGCATTCTATGGGGTTTTTAATTTCAGTAATGCCTTTTCGAAGTTAAAGTTAAATGATGAAATTGATCACAACAGCACTCAAATCATCTCACCAAATGAAGCAGAATAAACATTTGCTTGCTAAGTATCAACAAAATAACAGATCTTCAGCCATGGGGTGATCCAGCTGTTACTCATCTCTCCTGAAAGTGAAATATTCCCACAAACATAAAGAGAGAAGAAAGAAACCATTGCCCGGTCACTGGGGTGACAGGTTTGAGGTAAATACTGTTAGACCCCAAGTAGCAGAAAGACTAAGTACACAGAATTTTAGACAAAAACCATAACTGATGTGATTTATGTACAAGCTACGATGACAAACCACAACCATAACAGGGTACAACTATAGTTTTATTTTCATATATAACAGGTAATCTCTACGTTCTTCTAATAATTTTAACCCATCTGAAAAACAGTGTAGTGTCATTCATTTTTACTGAGGCCATTATCAAGGCCACTCCACCTACACAACTGAGAATCATGATCCAAGAGAGCAAGTGACTCTTTTGGTGACAGAGGGGTGACTACTCCTGCTCTTTGGTCTTCATATTTCTGCCCCAGCTAGGCTGCAGAGAGCATTGTCTCATGTGGAAAACTGTGCTGCTGGGAAGGCCACTCTAATTGAATTGTAGACAAGAGTTCATTGAGAAGTGGTTTGGCTCTTCTTCTAATGCAAGTAAACAACCATTTAAATGGGTCATGTCTCCTCAGTGATTGGAAAACAGGAGGAAAGAAAAAGCAAGCAGCGGGTGGCCAGCATCTGAATGTAAACAATCTCTTTTTCAATGCCTGTCCAGCATTCAGAGAGAGTGAAACATGTTAATTTGCACACTCTTTGAGCCAGGAGTTTACCATTCCCTCTCCACGTGGAGGGCCACCTCGCAATGCACAACATGCACAAACAAATCAAAATTAAAATAACAATAGTTTGTCTTCCCACAGATATCCTGGACTGAAAAACAAACAAAGCCAGTAGTAGTATGAAAGGTGGCTTGCGGTGCGATATATTTGGGCTGAGATGCTGACCCAGGCTGGTTGGGGTTACAGGGCCCCTGGGTTAGTTTGGAGCTGATTAAAATGCAAGGGGAAATGCTCACTGGATTTGCTGAGCCAAGAAAACACTTGCCTCTATTGTGAGGACCAATTTAGACCAGGGCCACCTGAACTAAAGCCCCAGCCTATTCGCTGACCTGACGAGTACATAAACATCAAGTTTTACCAACGAAAGACTAGCTGTGTACAGATAAAAATAACTTTCCTACTACCAGCTGATTGTGTTTTATACAAAAAAGTACAACTATGGACAACTTCTATTGTCTACAATTCTGTAACTAAACTGACATGTCCATGAATACATTCACACATCGTCTATGGTAGAACTCCTTAATGGCACAAAAACATAATATTTGAGGCCAATAAAGTAAAATTTTCATGTGTGTAGGTAGAAGGGGCTTGGCTAGGTGTGAACCGTCTAATGAGTTGGCAGGTGAGTTTATACAGGCCTTCAGCACAGGTAAACCCATTATAGCTCCCCATACAAGCTAACAAAAGAGCAACCACACCTTTTAACTGTATTTAAAGAGTTTAGTTCCGTCTCTTTACGTTCAGCTCCATTTAATCGGTGGCTCTGTTAAAACTGTGTTGATGTATTCTGAATTATTAACCCATATATGGTTTCTTTCATGGTATAGTCACTTAAAAACAGAACATTTATGGTTCGTGAAGCAGTATTTACTTGCGGGGCAGGTGTAGAAAAGGCTTAGCTAGGTGTAGCTACCTAATAACCTGGCATGTGAGTTTGAACAGGCCTTCAGCACAGTTAACCCATTATAGCTCCCCATGCTAGCTAACACAAGAGCCACCAAGCCGTTTAACTGAAGCTGTTGTCGACCAGGCAACCGTGTGCTCCGGGTTTACACACGCGCGACCA
This sequence comes from Sphaeramia orbicularis, assembly GCF_902148855.1. Classification (NCBI taxonomy): domain Eukaryota; kingdom Metazoa; phylum Chordata; class Actinopteri; order Kurtiformes; family Apogonidae; genus Sphaeramia; species Sphaeramia orbicularis. Next base: position 38,334,684 of record NC_043963.1, read on the forward strand.
CGGAGCGGAGCAGCCACTCAACTAGCCGCTAATTTTGCGTCATTTTCCAGTTTGCTGAAGCTCGAGCGCGTTTGATATATTAGTTACACGAGCCTAGTTAGCTTAACGGCAGCAAAACACACTAAATGTAATGTTAATGAGGGCGAAAGAAAAGACGAAATAAACTCGCTGGCCCCTTTAAACCGGAGCGACAACAGCCCACTGCGGCCGTATGTTTGCGCTATCGAAAATGTAAATACCGTCCTGAGGAAAACTGAAACCGAAAAAAAGCTCTCCGCCTGCCACCATATGAGCAGGGAAACACATGAAGACGAGGGTGAAAAGCAGATAACTGCACAAACCTTGCCGAGTTGTAAAAGCGGCGTGGAAGAAACCAGTGTGGCGAGGGCTGAGGTTCTTCGCCGTCCTACTCCATCCTAGTTTCCTGGTCGCCTCACCTTGTACCATTCCAGGCTGGACATGCAGTAGGTGGAATGATGATGGCTGCTCTCTAACATCTCTCGCATCACGTGGTAAATGCTCCCAGCTGCTCTGCTAGATTAGGACCTCCCTACTGTCGGCCTGTAGCCGCACACACACGGCGTCATGTTAACGAGAACATAGGTACGCTTATGTTTCCTTCTTTTTTTATCGGTAGGTCATAAATAACAAACAATAAGTAAATAGAAACCAATGTGAAAATAAAATGTTTGACGCGCACGTGCATTAAAATGTGAATACTGGCCTGTTGCTTCAACAATGAAAGCCAATAAGCAATTTATAAACTGTAAATGCAACATGACAGTGGCGAATTCATTTGATTGATAAATAGTTTTATTTCTAATCTGCATTATATTACCGAACATCCTATATGGTGCAGCAGGCTACATTATTATTATTATTATTATTATTATTATTATTATTATTATTATTATTGTTTTATTTATTTATTTATTTATTTATTTATTTTCATACTTTATTTACAAAATACCGTTTACACATAGACAAGAACATGGCATGGAGAAAAAAAACCCATAATGCTCGAGGTGAGGCAGGAAGAAATTAAATACAATTACATAAATAGGTAGGTAAATCAAATAAAATAAAAGTAAAGGAATAAACAAGAAGAGAAAAATAAATAAAATAAAAATAAATAAATTACAACTTAAATTCGTCACATAAAGCTTTAGTCTTCACAGCTTTAGGGTTAGTGCGAAAGTTAAGTGTGTCTAGATAGGATTTCAAATAAGATTTAAAGACCACAAAGCTGGGTTTCTGATTGGCAAATTTGCTTGTATGTATATGAAATTTAGCTAATAAGGAAATGAGATCAAGAATAAACAATTTCCGAACAGGCAAATCAGTAATAAAGAAACCAAATAAAATATCTTCGATTTTGAAGTTAAAAGAAATATCCAGCTTTCTGTTTAAAAAAAGATTGATATCACACCAAAAAAATTGACAAAAGGCACATTCCCAAAACAAATGAGTAAATGTTTCATCCGAAAGCAAACTACATTAATGATTGAAATCTATTCACTTCCGGTCGCATAAGTGGGCGTGGTCAGGTTGGCGTAAGAAGAGCTACATATACATGAAAGTACATTAATAAGGTCTAAATATAATAATGCACCAATAAACAACTAGCTCATTTGAACGTCAGTTCTTGTCCTGTGTGTTTTTACCTCGTCCGGATGAGATATCGCGAGAGTTCGTTGGGAAGCTACACAGTCCTCAAATAAAGACAATTTTCTTTTCATCTGTTTGTGTTAAAAATCCAAAAGGGTCCAATATTTACTTGGGTAATTTGGAGGTTGAAGGAATCCGTAAAAATTTGTAGATTACGTTTGCTTTTATCATTTGGATGAATGGGGCAGGAGCAGCTGCTATTGACACTGAAAAGAGTATTCTACTCTCCAGTGAATTGTCCTTATCCTAAAACATTATAAATATAATTGTTCCATTTCTGTTGTTACACCCCTTGAACCAATCACTAAATCTTCAGTTAAGTTTAATTGTCTTTTACACAATAACTGAAACTATCCCAGTACTGTCTACTTTCGAGGGAAATGTCATAGAGGTGGTTCATGTGTATAAGTATCTTGGCACCTTGATTGATGACTCCCTCACTTTCAGGCCCCACATTGAAAACCTGGTAAAGAAGTTAAAGCTTAAACTGGGCTTTTACTTTCAAAGTTGTGTTTTTCTTTTGATGTAAAAAAGCGCCTTGTCACTGCCACTTTTTTATCAGTGTTAGATTATGGAGATGTTCTTTATATGAACGCATTGTCCAAGTATCTTCAAATGATTGACACAGTTTATCATGCTTCTCTGAGGTTTATTACTAATTCTAAAACCATGACACATCATTGTGAGTTGTATTCCAGAGTGGGCTGGCCTGCCCTGTCCACTAGGAGGCTGGGACACTGGTACACCTTCATTTTCAAGGCTATACTTGGGCTACTGCCTTCCTATATCTGTATTTTAATAACAAGAAGAAGTGTTGATTCTTACTGTCTGCGATCGAATGAGCATTTGTTCCTCTTTGTGCCATTTGCCCATACAGAACTGGATAAAAGGGCATTTGTGTACTCTGCCCCGTCCACATGGAATATGTTGCTAAAAGACTGGAAACTGTCTGAACTGATCTCCCTGAATGCTTTTAAATCCAAACTCAAAGTGCTGGAGAACAACTCAATGACTTGCACATTTCGCATTGGTTGAATTGTCCTGTAAATTATTGTTTGTTGTAACTGTATGTTGTAACTATGTGTTGTGTTTCATGCTGTCTCTTGGCCGGGACTCCCTTGGAAAAGAGGTTCTTAATCTCAATGGGATCTTTTTCCCGGTTAAATAAAGGTTAAATAAATTAAAAAAATAAAAATAAAAAACTGAAAGATCATTATTAATGTAAGTAAGAACTATTAACTATTTCACTTTTAGCTTTTTTCCCTTTTCTTCGTCCATGCCTATGACACTTCTACTACTAATACAGACACAGTGTATAGATTATTGTGATGCAGAATAATAATGAAAATAAAAAACTGATTATATATATATTTTTTTTTTAATCAAGGAATAAGATGTCTGAGGATGAAGAAAACGTTGATATTTACTTTTTTGAGATTTCTAGGATATTTCACACTACCTGAAAAAAATAGCATTATAAATGACAAGTATATGAAATGTATGTTGTGTTACTTAAGATAAACACAGCTCAATATGCAGCCACCCCTACTATAAAGCTGACTTCTTATCACTGCATTGCTACTTCAAACACAGATGACACTAGTGAGGCTTGATGCCATAAAAACCCTATACACAATTTTTGTGAGTTTGATGATAAAGCTAAATGTAATAATAAAAACATGTTTACACTGTCTGTGATGCTCTATATACAGACCTTTTAACACTTGCTGCACATTTTTATCCTCTTATATCGATTATGTTCCATGTGAAGATGTTATTTATTGATCCGTAACACTCTAGTCTATTGAGTAGACACACCCCACATGATCAGCTGACTTAAGTGACGGGCCAGTGAACGATGACTGCTCACAGCCTGTAACACTGGTGCACTTTGTTGCTCAGCTTGACCTGTGCCTGACACGGTTTACAATGCAGACAACAACATTATGATGAGTGAAGAGCCTTGATATCAGTAACAAAGTCAGTCAAGCTCCACTGACACCCAGGAAGTGTCAAGTAGAGTGAGTGTCAGACAATGTGGACTGACAAACATGATGAACTCATCGCTAACAGGGGCGTCTTTACAACAACACAGCCCATTCACAAATAAAATGGTGTGAATAATGATGGTAATACATTGTCAGATCAAGTTTTTATACCTTCTCCGTTAAGTCTGTATTTAACTAATTTTAGTATTGATAAAGTTCACATTTTGTTGAGCAAAACAACAAAAGAAAAAAAAATACAAAGGCACAAAAAAGGGATTGTTAACACACTCACGTTTCCTTTTAATTTTAAAAGTATATGACAAAGGTTGTGATGAAAAACAATACTGCAAACAAGACAAAAGTATGTACAATGAAAGGAGCTGTATATTTTCATGACAAAGAAGATCCCAATTAGGACAAGATATACATACATTAAATATAGAATTAAAATCACAGAAGATAGTATTCACATATTAGACCTATTTAAAAAAAAAAAAAAAAAAGCAAAAAAAAAAAGCAACTGATTTATGTAATTTATGTGATTTATGTAAGTATGTTGGACTTAAAGTATTTCTAATTTACTAAATTTTTCCATGTGAGGTGTAGGTTGTGTCTTCTTTAGCTGTAATTCAACACCTCATATCATTCATACACCTCAAGACATTTCTAGCTGCATATTTAATTCAGGATTCACTGGTGCACAAAAGAGAGCCTCACTATTAACCTTATAGAATTATAGAACAGAATCTTGTAACTCGAATTCGATGCTAATGATGAGTATTCATTCTTCAAGGCTTGATTTTTACATTGGTCCACAATAATACAAATGGTAGCAAACATGAGGACTTTTTTTGTCATTACTAATGGTTCAAAGAAATGATTACCAACATTTGTTTAAATTTTTTTTGTACCACCACAGAATCCCTTTCCTCCTCAAATCTGCAGCCCCATGTGAATCAGAGCAGCCACATACCAAATGTATTGGAAAAACTAGGATACTGATGCCATCTAGTGGTTTCTTGTGAACATACATCTCTATTAAGGGTTCAGAACCGTAGAGATTATTGACTCCGTCTGCATTAAACTGTACTTCGCTCATTCATCAATTTTCAGTACAATTTAGTATGCTTTCCTGGCATAAATATTAAGATTAACAATACTGATACATTAACATTAAGTGTCTTTGAGGACTTAGAAAAGCACTATATAAAACCGATGTATTATTATTATTATTATTATTATTATTATTATTATTATTATTATTATTATTAACAATACAGTTGAAATGAGGCATGAACTAAAAAATGCATGATAGAACTGGGAAATTAAAAAAAAAAATCAACTACTAATTAGTCAGACTTTATTTATATAACATATTTCATAGAGATTAGTGTGGTTCAAAGTGCTTCACAGAGGATTAATATATAGATAATAAGAGAGAAACCTGTAATAGAGTTAGATAAGATAGTTTAAAATGAAACAATAGATAAGCTATGCATTCATTTATCACTAATTCAGAATTTATCAGAAAAATCACATACAAAAAAGTTTAAGATTTAGTTTGAGTAAATGTATAAAATGAGAATTAAAGAAAGAAGAAAAACAAATTTAAAAAGCCTTACAAAACATGAAGTTATCACTAATTAAGAATTGATACAAAAATGACACAATACACAAACGAAGAAAGTACAAGTAAGGAATTTTCTTCTTCCCTCCTTAATTTCAGTGTTCCTAAGTTTTCCCCTGTATAGTTTTGGATTTGTCTGTGACAAGAACTGGAATTAAAGGTTTAAAATGACCTTATTTGTCCACTGTGTGCAGCAACTGAAGGTAATATGGCTCATTTTACATCCTTGGTAGGGAACATAGCTTGGCGACTTGAATTACCTTCCCCTCAGCTTGTCTCCCAGTGAAAAATCCCATTTTCCCATGCAGTGATGGTGCAATGTGCTGAGCTTGGTGATATCTCAGGGCCCCTCCACAGTGGAGGAGGAGGGGAGTGCAGACATGCTTACTGCCTCCCTTTTAGAAACCATCATTTCAGCAGGATCGATAGTACGTCCCACTCCACGGCTGGAAGAGTGCACTGCTTCTGATTGGGGGGGTAGGGAGGTGGTGTGGGGGGGCATGTGTGGACAGCTAAAGTTAAGTCGGAGCAGCACACGCAGCCAAGGTGAATGATCGCATGCTGCGTCAGACACTCGGCTCCTCTCTTGCTCTGGGATGCAGTTTCTGAGGTGGACCGGTGGGTGGATGCTGTCCTCAAGTGGTAGTTGCAGTTGCAGAAGCATACTGATGAAGCCACAGAAGTAGCTCAGCTTTAAGGTACCTGATGTTCTGAATTTCTGACTCACAAACCTGCCTGGAGAAGAATAAAGATTTGCAGCCGATGCAGCTTGCGTAAAACCTTCTTGTCTTTTTTTGAATCGTCCTACACCTCTTTGACTGTATTGGAGGTTGAGCTCTCAAATAGATTCATGCTGTAGGTGAGAGACGTCTCATATTACAGTAATATAAGACCTGTGCAGTCCAGCCTGGTATAGCACAAATGTTTATTATGATATTTACCGTTAATTAAAGTAGGATGTGGACAGCATGGTTTACTGACCTTCAGTTTGTTATTTAACATGTACTACTGTACAGAACAGAGATGGTTATGTGTTTAAAATATTTATACACCACACACCAGCCCTGTATGAGTATGTAATATAAATCTCCTGCTTTATTTATACACTGTGTATACCTGCATAGGAAGATGTCATCTGATCTCTACTGTGTTATACATCTAAAGTCATCATTATACATACCATTTTTATTTACACACACACACACACACACAAACACACACACACACATATATATATGTGTGTGTGTATGTGTGTGTATATAGTTATTTATTTTTTGTCATATCCCTTTTTTTGTTTTTCAAAAATAAGTACTTTGATTTTTCTTTGCCTTACTTTTGCACCCTTTTATTAAATGCACTTATATGCCAACCGATGTTTATTGCTATTGTCACTCTACTTGTGCAGTGACATTTAAGTTGAATCTAATCCAATATCACACAATACTGTAACATATTATCATCATATATTCTTTGAATTTATTTCCACCACTGTTCATTCATGGATTTTTTAAAAATTTCTTTTTATTCATTCAGTTCTTAACCTGTATCTGGTGAAAAAATAAATCAGTAAGGACATACCCTGCTACTTCAGCATGTAGCACTTCAAATGCATTTACTTAACCTGAACACACTCGACCATTAAGTACGTGCTTGGTGCTTATTTTAATGCAAGTTTTATTTATTTCTATGTAAATGTCCTTAAATATGTCCTGTGTGAATGTGATATGATGCGCTTTTCCATAATGTACTCCTGTTAATAACATGTTTCACTATACATTTGAGCCAAACACACATTTTTGCCTGTTATACATAAATAAAGCAGGCGATAAAGTATGTTCAGTTTTAGGTGCAGTGCAATTAATTTAGAGGTTGTTAATCAGCATGCTGTTGTGCTAATTCATAATATTTTCACAACTAAAGCTTGGAATTATCGTTTAGTATTTGATGCAGTATTTATAACTTGGAACTAGAATGATAATGTTGTAATAATTTTAGCTACATAAATTGGGTTAACACTAAGGATTAAGATTTCTATAACTCTATATTATTACAGAATTGTGTTCATTCTGTATCTTCTTATGCATTTGCAAACATATATTTAGTGTCTACCATACTTGGCTGACTTTCAAGTGCATTTTCTGGTGTACAGCACAGAAAGGGCTTCAGTTAGGAAAGGTGCACCACTGCGGGACGGGGGATGTGGATGGGACAGGATGTGTGGTGCAGTACGAGCATCCCCCCTGTTCAGATCGCTGCTCATTTGTCAAGTTGCCTGCAGACTTGAATGGTGCATTGCTGGTAAAACACAGAGAGGCAATCAGCAGTGGAACAGAGCACACCTCTGTGGGGAGGGGTCCCAGGTGGATGAGAGCCGACTTGGGTGATCTGCAGATTAAGAAAGGTGGGGGGTGGGGGTCCTTTCCTCAAAAAGCACGAACAGCAAATACAAGATGGTCAAACTGAAGCTGCATATTTATTGTCCTTACAGCGTTACTTCATTATCAGGGCTGTTTATGTACTTTTTAATCTTTAAGAAGGACTAGCATATTCATTGAACCCTAAAGCCATAGAATCTGTTATTTTTGAGTTTGTTCTACTTACAGTCTGCTGTCAGAAATGGACTGAACTGTGTGAAGAACTGCATGCCCTGGTTTGGTTCCTATGGTGTAACAGAAATGATAGAATGGGGAGCATGATTTATTTCACATCTTCCATTCTTACAATGAAACGCTGCTTTTCCATTGTGTCCTCTGCTATCAAACAGACAACATGAGATACCTTACTAGAAAATGTAACTAAGTACTGTATTTAAGCACAAATGTTCTTTACTTTAATATTTGCATTTTCTGCATACTGCATTCTACATACTTCTACTCTGCTACATTTATCTGAAAGGTTTAGTTTATTTTCATTTTTACAATTTTTCCAGTATAATCCAAGCATCTCTAAATGTGTTGATTGTGAATGTTTGTAATAAATAGAAGGTCTGAGCAAATCCTCCTCCTTCTAAGCCTCAATCAGCATTATATATAATATTCAATTGCTGACTGGGGCCATTTTACTGCAGTGACTACTTTTTTCATATGCAAAGTACTTTTAATTCTAATAATACTTATAATACTTTTCAAAGCAGAACTGTTACTTGTAATGGACTATTTCCACAGTGTAACATTAGTACTTTTACTTAAGTAAAGGTTGACTCGCTTACTTACTCTCTGTCTTTGCATATGAGCAGCACTGACATCGTCTCTGTATCGGAGCAGGCAGAGAAGCCCAGTGCAGTCACAGCCTTAATCGTGGCCTGGTTCTGCTGGTTGACATGGCAGTAGACCGGCAAGCCCAAAGATCTCATCCTTTGGATTAGAGTGAGGGACAGAACCAGGAGGTGACCGGCCCGTCGGTGCTCTGGTAGGGTGTAGGCCATCCTCAGCTCACACAGCTCATCGGACAGCATCCAGGACACGGGCCGGCCTGTCTCGTCCGTCACACAGTGGTTTGGCAGATGGCGAACGCAGGCTTTCACGTGGTTGAGGCTCTGCTGGCTCCCTCCGTAAGGCAAGTGTCTGTCCACAAGCTCAGCGTGGGACTCATCCAAAATGGAAACTGGCAGTGGCAACACTTTCCTAGACAGCACAGAAGTGAGACCGAAATATTAGCTATTAGTCAATTAAATGTATATCATGCTTTCAAATTCAACTCAAGAACTTTAACTCACTCCCTCCAGGATGCTATATTCTCAGAGTTATGGTGGATGAAGGTGGTATAACCTCGATATTCTGTGACATTGAGTCCATGCTGAGAGGCAAGCTCTTTGATGAGATCACAGAGTGAGGTTGGTATACCTGTCAGAGAACAGAGAGAACACCAAAATGAATCAAAAACACATTACAAAAACAAAATCATCTGCCAGTATTTAAAAGTTAGCCACATAATGTTAGGACTGTATGTGAGGCAAGAAAAATGTCTTTCATCTTGTGTCATCTATCATATATTTTTTTCACTTTATCACAAATCCTCCTCTTTCTGGCAGTAGATTTCATCAGTGGGCCAACACTTTTGGGTTTTTCCACTCGGACGCACCTCAAAAATTCAATTTTGGTTTACCTTGTTACATGATTACAAGAAAATTTCCATAAACCATCAAAATGAAAGGAGAAAAATATGTTATGTTTGATCATATGCTTTCATTGTGCCCATTTTATACAAACTATTCAATAAATTTAGAGAAAATACTACATATCTACACTGTGACATGTAATATTATCTGAATATGAAATGACAGGGTATAATACATTGTTCAAATCACACAGGTTTTTACATTTTTTTTAAAAATTACATATTAGTTATTACTAGCAGTATAAAATCTTTATTATATTGCCAGAAGATACTGCATGGTGCAACTCGACATGAATACAAATAGACTACACCAATGACTGAATAAACCAGGGACGTACCTCTGAAAGTCAATCCGTGGCTCCAGTTTACGACTCTCTCATTAACCAGCAGACGTCTCAGAGTTTGTGGGTTCTTGGTGAAGGCGGTGCATATGTCAGGGATCACCATTGAGCTGCTGCTGAAATCCTGAACAGGCAGATACAGACATCAACAGGCCACTCTCTGGAGGAACCCATATGTTATCTTTATCCCTGCATGCTATACCTGTTTTTGACGGTAACAAATGGCAGTGCTGAATGTAGGCCAGGAGTCAACACACACTTCCAGATGACAGGGGTTGTTGTGGAGGATATGCAACACTCCTCCAAGAACCTGGAACACAGAACACAATGCAGCAGGGAAAAAGACGAAAATAACAAGCCGCTCACCATCTCTGCAGAAGAAAACAGCTCACAAATAAAACTGGAGACTATACGTGGCAGAATGATGCACTTTTTTAGATTCGTCAACAATTCAAAGTTCATATTAATCACAGAGGCATTTTGTCTGCCTTACTAGCACACAAATCTAAATGTTTGAATGGTTATTTTTCATACGAGCAGAGGAGCATTACAGTGATAGACTGTGGCAGCTCGTTGTAAAGGATATTTTTCATCAGAGTGAGGTCCCTCAGAGCTTTCAAGATGATCATATTGTTTTTTCAGTCTAAGCTCACAGCTGCCTTGAATTTCTTAGAGTAAAAAATTGCTCTTTGGGTGTGAAACTTATTAGCAGATTTACAGCCTAACAGGCATCTACACTAAAACTACAGATAAGATAAATACAATGTCCAAAGTTCTCAGTATATAGGAGGACATTTACTTTCCTGGTTAAAAATGTACACTTTTAACTGCAGTAACTGTAAATCCTCAAAATCCAAATAAATTCTCCACTTATAGGCATATAGATGGTACTTTTAAGTTGAATATGCACAACATTTGACAGTATTTTCTACAGGGTGAGCAAAATATTCAGTTTTAGGTCCAAGCCATGTGTGAAATTTTACCAGCATTTATAACCGTAGACACATACAATGAAAAGACAGGGGATTATTCCCTGTTTTAAATCAGGTGTATACTTTAATATAATAAAATGTCACCTGTAATAAAGAAATAGGCTTGTAATGCTCAGTCAGCTGTTTTCAACTACAATAACAGACTGATTAAAATATATACCATAACAGGTTTTCTTTCCTGGTGAAGAAAAAAATGCAGCTGTCTGAAACACTTACAATTACCCTGCTTGAAAAAGGCACAATATCTTAAAATGTAAATAAAAAATATGTGTTTTTAAAAAAGACAGCAAGGTTCTATGATACAAAAATTGCATTGGTATGAGATTTTCACAGTAGAAAATATCATAGTTTTATGGTGTCATACAAGTATAATTATTATAAGTTACAATGACCTTTAAAGAAATAGAAACAGATGTTTTCTTGTCCTCATAAGACCCAGTGTTTCATTTGATATGCATTTTTAATTTGTCCCACCTTTTCAGGATTGATAGGATTGCAAAAGTAAAAAAAACTAAACATTATCTTGTACTTTGTGTAGAAAAAAACATTCTCATATGGGGACAATAACTTTATTTTACTCTATAACTCCAGCGTGTTACCAAATTGCAAACACAGCAACATAGCTCACAGGCTTTATGTTTTGTAACTCCATAAATTTTCCCTGCTCCATGTAAACAAGCCAGGAATGTCCTTCTTATCTGTAGGATCAGTGTGTCATACCTACTGCCGTATATACTGCAAAAACAGTGTTCAGTTTAGAAGTGCAGCACATTACATGTCACACACTGCTCACACGATTTCCCAGAGCAGCCTTTTTCTCCGCAGTACTAAAGGTTTTTCAGCCCGCCTTTTTACACTGCTGTTTTCAAGACCTACTGTCCTCATACAAGTACTTCCTGATTAACACCTTTCTTGATACTATTGGTAAAACAACAAACACTACAAAGATTATCAATTCAGCAAATTTCAACCACAACATGTGAGACGGTTTTTTCCACTTTTACCTCAGATTTGCAGGTAAAATAATTTGACTGAGATTGATTTAACAGTTTAGTGCATTGTGTTTTGCTACCAATAAAGAACAAGAAAACAGCTTTAAAATGCTGATGTAGGGTCTCAGAAACTTATGACTGATATTAAAGGGTATATGTAAGTAATTTTTTTAGATGAAATAGGAAGAAAAACCTGAAAACTGTTTGAAAATAAAGAAAAATGAAGGCGTGGATGTGAGAATGTGGCGCAAGTTGACGAGTCTGGCAGAAGATTGAGAAGGAGGGGAGGTGCACAGGTGAGATTTGGGATCTGGTTGTACTATTTGGAGCAAATATACAAAGTGTGGTTTTCATACCAAAGTTTACCTTGAAATGGTATTACTACTGCATCTTTAGTACTGTAATATCAAACTGTATTGCTATAATAGTCCTATGTCTTGTTAATAATATTCGTACCAGATTATGGTTTCCAAACTGCAGCTTTCCTGATTGAAGGCTGATGTCTACATTATGCTTTGCTGTGACTCCAGAGAACAGACAGGGTGCTGCTGACACTAACAGCTGACAGAGCTGGTGCTCACTCATTACAACAGACCAGCCAGCTGTCAGAAGTTAAGAAAACTCTCTGCAATGTCAATATAGTGCAGATTTTTAATACAAATCTCACGCTGAGGAACACAGCGAAGGCTCAGCTCACCTCATATGTTTTATTAAGTATTGTGTTTGAAGATTGGTGGTTCACAACCTAAAAATGTTAACCTATATGTGTAAGTGTGAGCTTGAAGTTGCACATCAGTGCGGTTCTGGTGAAACCTCATTTGACCTGTGTTGTTATTGATGGTGTGTCTTTTTCATTCCACTTAGCCTTGAGAGGAATTTACTCAGCTTTACAAAATGAGGTTAGTATATAAGCATCAGTGCAGTGAGAAACATCACAACACCTTCTTCTGCAAAGTCATGTTCTTATCATTCTGCCTGGTTCATGCCACACTAACTGAACTGAGCAGAAAAGAAAAAAAGGAATTTTCATGAAGTTAAATTATTGCCAACTAGCCTTAATTACCTCCCTACTGACTTTATTTTTCACTGCCAATGTCAGGTTTCTCTTGAGAGTTTGCCTTATAACCACAGAATCATTTATATACACTGAGATCTTTTTGAAATCAGATTTTCTGAAATAATTTGTTATACTCTACACCGAAGAGAAAATGTTCATACACAGCTTTTAAATGCACCTTTTCAAAGACCCAGGAGTCAGTCGTCAGTCAAGGCAATTCTCCTCCTTGACTGAGGACTATTGAGAATTAGCTTGAATTGATGTGTAAACCAAGCAAGCTGCTGAGCTTGTGAATCAATATGTCTATTATCTTTTCCGGACAGATCAATGGAGCCGTGGAATGGGCTGCAAATGGCAAAAAAAAAAAGACACACATATGCTCACCAGCCAATGGTTAGACTCAACTCCATTATCTGCCTGTGTCAAGACTGCCCATACTTAACAGATAACCTTTTTGCTTTAAGATGAGCGTCATGGCATTTTTGTTATAGCTCATGCCTGATAAGACATAAGTCAATGACAATGTCCTACACAAAATCCTACACAAAAACAAGCACTGATTCGGTTAAATGTTTCCTACTGACTGCACAAACAGTAATATAGGGGTAATTTTGGCTGACTGTTATGTGATCATAAATACAAGTATGAGCTTTATATATGCGCATTCACTGAACTGCACACATGACTCCACTCCAAATCGCTCTGCTCATATGATCTATGAGCCTTTATGCACATTCACAGATTGTGCCCTTGGCTGCGCTAACAAGAGAGAATATTAAGAAGAGTGCAGAGAAGAGGCGATGAGATGACAGTGGCCAGGTAAAGCACAGCAAGGTAATCTAATAGGACACGTAAAAGAGCCCCTCCTCATGGCTTATTCATCATATGGGATGCCATTACTGAGAATGGTGTGGGCCATGAGAGGGATATGCTGGCAGAGGCATTTTCCCCTGGTGTCACAGAGTACAGAAGCGAGGACAGATGCTGCGAGGCTTATGCAGGCTGATGCAGTGCAGCGCTGCATGCAGGTCACACATGCAGAGAATGATACCTCGCTCTCAGCTGATGCAGAACTGGGCTATAATTTCTGCATGATGCAAACATGTGATTCATACAGATGCTGATTGACATGGACAGCCTCGTGTAGTTTATTCCCAGTGGTCAGAGAAGGTCCCTTATGTGAGATTTGCTGTTTCAGGGATTCACACGTGCAGTGATGTATCTTATAAGGATAGCAATACAAGCTAATTAGGCAGTACCTGATCATGTAATATAACCTATAAAACTTAATATGCTTAAAATAGGTAAGCTCAAACATTGAATAAACGGATGCAGGGTGAATACACTCCAGAGGAGAGCAGGACCACAGGGTTTAACTGGGGGCCCAAGCAGCAAAGTCATGAAAAAAAAAAAAAAAATCCTCAGTCCTGCAGTGAGAAGCAGAGAGCGCTGCACTGCTGCAGAGAACAGCCAACACGCTGATGGCTCAAACACACAGAATTTATAATGGAGCAACCATTATACATATACATAGCCCATGCAGCATGCTCACTACGTCATCACTGGAAAACTTAATAATGTACCACCAAGAGCATTTTTGAAGTCAAGACATTGCAGAAAGCGAAGTTCAACCTTATTGGCTGCCTAAATGATGGATGATCTCACTCTCATGGAGTTGTGCAACGCGCAAAAGACAAATTCGGTTGGTCAAGATATTTCTACATTTTAGCGCACTGCAGAATGGCACTAGTAGAGCAGTGCATTTTGGGTAGTGAAAGGTAGGTGATAGGGATTGCAGAATAAGGACATTTTACTTCACTGAAGGAGATTTTGTACCAATGAGAAATTTCAATTCTCAACTTTTAGTGAATTTTAAGATGGCTGCCTTTAGTAAGATTCACTTACTGATTGCACAATTATTGCTCATTTTCCACAGTGTGGTGACACTGTGTGCAATAATCTTGTGATGTACTTTGTGTTTTGTTAAACTTTGTGGTTGATGTATTTTTACATTTAAAGTCAACCACATTCTCTGATGTAGTCGTTCATACATTCAGAATGGACTGGTCATAATTTGGATTTTAAAGTGGTGACCACTTTTGTGACTTATGTCACATTCCTGTGTACAAGAACCTTTTGAAATGAAATCATCTCACACCAGTCTATTCACAACACACATTTGAAATTAGATTTCATAGATATTGTGACATGCTTCAAAGCAGACAAAGAGAGATGGCATCTCTGGAGCAAACTGTTACTCATTGAGATTTGAGAACACTCATATCTCAAAGCAGCTTTTGCTGGTGTGTGAAAATGAATAAAAGGGGATGGAGAGCTGTGAGTGTGTGTGTGTGTGTGTGTGTGTGTGTGTGTGTGTGTGTGTGTGTGTGTGTGTGTGTGTGTGTGTGTGCGTGTGTGTATGGAGGGGGTATCTCTTGTAAGGAGTCCTTTACACTGATGAATCTCGGGGGTGTTAGGAGAGCAGCAAAGGTGGGAGGAGGGGGTTGCTGAGAACTGGGTGGAGAGGAGGGCGGACCGAGGATGTGCACACACACTGACCCTGGAGGTTGCGTTCCCCTTTAAAAGTCCCATCCCACACAGATACGCAGAGCTCATGCAGGATCTGCTGCGGCAGTGGGGGAACACTGCTGAGCTGTGCAGTTTGTGCTGCCAGCAAGCGTGCAAAGAAGAGGAGGGGGAGCGAGCGAGTACAGGAGGAGGAGGAGGGGTGAGGGAGAGAGGGAGAGAGAGAGTGCAAACAATGTCATTCTGTTCAGGAGGCAATGCTGCAGTCAACTTTGCCGCGCCATGAAAGCACATCACCAGCAACGAAGAGGCTCAGAGTGAGTGCAGAGAAGTTTTCCTCCTCTTCCTCCTGTGGGTGATGTGGCCCAAGACACTGTAGGTATACAATTCCTTCCTCTCTAGTCTTACTTACCTTGTATGCTGTCTAGCTTTCTTTAAAGGTTAATTCACTTCTTAAATTAGCTGTGTAGTAGTTGATATCCTGAGGTTTGTGTGCATGCCTGCAGTACTGAAGCTCCTGGCTGCCTCTGTCTCATCAGTTTCAGCCTCCTCTGCACCAGCAATAACCAGGCAGCATGCAGCCAGACAGCCAGTCAGTTAGCAGCCAGGCTCCACTGCTCCCTCATCCATGTTTAACACATGGTACAGGCTGGAAATAGCAGCCAGCGTGTCAGATAGCGACTGGTTGAGAGGACTTGCCATTTGACACAAGGACAAAAAACTATCCAGGATGCTAAGAGTTCCCTCCAATAGAGAGGACCTCCCCTGACTTAGCATTTAGATCAGAGAGCACAAACTGTCCCAGCTCTCCACTTTTCTCCCTTAATTGTGGGTTTGTATGTAGCAGCGTATGGTAGTTGAGGATATTTGCTGAGTAATGATGCTGGAAAGTGTCAAAAAGGATCTATTGTCTCTGTAGTTGTGAACTCTCTGTGTCTCAGTGCTGAAAAAAATGAGAATGAGGCTACAGTGGCCTGCCCTGGGAAAGGGAAGCTGTGGTGCAGTCATGAAGTTGTGCTCCAGCTGCTAGGACTTTGCTGCCATCCTAAAAGTGGAGACTAAGACTTAATGATAAGATTCTGGAGACAGGTTTTGCACACAATTTGTGAGGGAAAAATGGAAAGTAAAGGAGCATAATGAAGTGCAACTGTGAACAGAGATGTTTTTATTTGGTTATTAAGTAAAGACGGAGAAGGAAGGACTTGTCAAAGCTTAACTGCACTAGCGCTTTGTAAAATATCTGCAGCAGCAGTATCTCAGCAACTCTAAAAGTCAGTGCTACTACTTTTGTCTTTATGCTGTATTGTTCGGTATGTGCTGGTTCCGTTATAAGGCCAAATAAAAATAGTGTTTGGAGCAAAATGCTTTATATAAAAGTGAGTCACTATTCAAGATGTGCTTTTGAATGTGTTAAGTTTAGTCTGCCTCTGTGCAGGGTTGGTCAGTTCTGAGTTCATCTCAGGTAACTGTGCTAAGACCTTGAAAATGCTGGCCCTGCGTCGTCAGCTGGCTCTTTGTGAGGCTCGCGTCTAGAGCATCTCTGTGGCCTTCTGATTTCTCTGCTCTCAGGCAGGCTGGCAGATGAGCAATAGAATACAGATAGAAACTGTATGAAAAGTCCGAGCCTCATTCGGCGCCTGACATCATCTCGGAACATCTGCAGTTCTCCTGCTCACAGTTTCATTGGGGGTGGGTGCTGCACTGCCAGCGAAGGAAATTGCCGCACTCACCTGATGTTCCTTGCACCTCACTTCTGCCCTCCCCCCACCCCCCACCCTCTCTCCTCTTCTTCCCTCCTCCTTCCTCGTCTCCAATTTCTCTACTGTAGTCTCTCTCAGAGGTACAGTTGCCCAGCACAGTGCCTCACCGGCATGCTTTGCACCTCTTTGATTCTACCCACCCCCCACCCACCCTCTCCATCAACCCCCACTACCACCACAATCTCTCCTCCTCCCTCCTCCTCTTCTCTCCCCCACCACCCTCCCCTACTAAAAAAGTATGCAGCACATGCTCTCACCATCCTCCTTGAGCAATTTGCCTGAGTGAATAGAAGGAGGAGAGAGAGAACAGAGGGTGGGAAAAAAAAAAAGCTAGAGCCAGTGAGCCAGCAGTGAGCAGCAATCCTGCAGTGTCCTGCAGCAGCTGAGTTCCTGCAGTGCTGGCCTCTAACAGCACACATGCACACATGCACACAGAGATGCACATCAGGACATATCAGACAGTCCGTCAGTCACGTGATGCACTGCTGGTAAATACGCCTGAGAGCACGCTGTCTCAGTCTGGACTGGACCCAGCTGAGTTTAGGAGGAGAAGATAGATACAGAAAGTCATGCATACACTCTGTCCATAGAGCTCCACAGGGAGGCAATGGTGAGATTAGCCAGTTGCCCCCCCACCCCCCGCTCTGATGGTGCATTGTCCCATTCCAGCACTCCAGTTCCGATGATGTAATCAATGCAGCAAGCTTTGAACTTGCTGGGCTAGGGGTTCTTTCCCATCCCTCCACCCCCCAGGACGCACATACACACTCCCCCTGAAGTGGAAGGCCTCAGCTGCAACAGAAAGATGGATAACCCTATTAACAGTTTTACACGATAATTTAGTTGGTAAAGTGCGGAAAATAATATCCTTTGAGAGGGCTTGCTTAGGGCTTGTCCATATTTCACTCTTGTGTAAATAGACAGTTCACGCTTTCATAAATTAAACTCAGTTGGCGAAACTATTGCTGGCACTTTGACAAAGCGCGGATGTGCAGTGCAGTGCCGCATCACCACTTCCAATAAATTAAAGCAAGTGTCTGCAGGCAAATATGTCTCTTCTGCTCTTTTACAAAGTTGCTCTGCTTTTCTAGTTGCTGTCAGCGGGGACATAAGACAAACCTCAGAGCAGAGCCGAGAGTGCTTTGAGTTCATTCCGGGCGTAACATCATAGTGACTTTGCTCTTTCATTGATAAGGTCATCAGTCTGTTGACGGGGCTGCAGTGGAGAGCAGCACCAGTGATGTACAGTTCAATGCTTTAAGAGATGCTCAGGCAGCCAGACTGAGACCATATTGTAGCAGGTGAGTTTTGCTGAGCTGGTTTCTGCCGCTGCACCCAGAATCTGCCTAGTGATCAACTTCCACTACAGCAGTGATGAACTGGCATCAACCCTCCTCTACTAAAAAACCCCAGCGAGCATTAGAGTGGCTCTGCATAATTAGCACTTATGGATGCTGATGATTTGGCACATATAATAACTTGGTTTATTTGACAGAAGGTAAATAGCACAGAACATTCCATGAGAGATAGAAGAATCTTCCTTTGCTGCATGAATAATCTGTTTTAACATCCCTGCTCTGGGAAAATATTAATATTTTACTAATGTTCCATATTTTACCCAGTGCATTCCCTTGGCTTTTCACAGTTGTATATTTTCCACTGATGGGCTTCATGTGTAATAGATGTGATCCACTGAGGGTTACTGTACAAGTACTTTTGATGAATCAGCAGCTTTCATTAGTATGCAGTGCTGGTGCCTGATTATAGCTTCTATGAACTGTTCATTTTCTGCCGTGTTACAGATCAACTCAGACAACTTGCCTCAGTCACTGTGAATCAATATTACCAATTTAAAGCACTCACGTTGGTAAATTTGAAAAATTATCAGGATTTTCAACAGTTGATGTTTTCGCCAGAAGATACAGGACACAGTTTCAAGCCACTGAGGGCGAAAAGAAAAACACTGCAGATAAACTGGACTTTTTATGATCTATAACACAGCAACAAAGATCTGACAAGTCAGTTCAGAAAAGCACTTATTTTTTCTCCTTCAGTCAGGCGCCATCAATCACTACATCTTATCTCTCATTCTTTTTTCTTTTGTTTTAAGAAAATCTACTTAGACGAGTTACACATAGGGAAGTCAGGGCTGTATATGCTAACCAGCTGAAGCAGGCTGAGTCATGCTGGGTCTTTTCTGGGTTTCCCCCCTCTCTGATCCTCTGCTCCTCCCCCTCTCTCTCTCTGTCTCTGTTGCAGGAGCTGGCTGCTGGCTCATTCACCAGGTCCGGCTGTTGGTGGCGTGTTGGAACATGCCTTGACTTGTACAGCCTGAGTCAAGCAGGGAGAAACAGCCAGAGAGAGAGAGAGAGAGAGAGAGAGAGAGAGAGAGAGAGAGAGAGAGAGAGAGAGAGAGAGAGGATAAACTGAGGGAGAGGAGAGGCTTGTGGTCAACAGTTTGCCAGTGTGAAGTGCCCCACACCATGGGAGAGCCCTGCAACACCGGTAGACAGACTCCTGTTGATGTCAGCAGCAGTGTGTACTCGCTGGAGACGAGCATGGATGGAGCAGCTCTGCGTCTGCCTCATTACTTGGTGAGTGTTCAAACTGCAAAAATAAAAGCCTCTCTGATGTAAATTTACAACTTATGTCAGCACTTATTGACTATTGGAGCACCTACTGTAGGTGGTACTTCATTCATTAAATGGTAATTAGTGTGTGGGAAATAAAAAACTTCTATTCTTGGTATATTCATCTTGGCATTAGGACGCTTTCATAAGGTTGTGAATTGTAATGTTCAAATTAACAATTTCTCACACATACGCCTATCAACTTTTGCAGGACTTGTTCAGGTCATTTGAGAGGCTCAGGGAAGTGCAGGTAAATCTTTTTCTTTTAAATAAGACATTAGGATGAGCTGAATAAAGCCCATAGTTTGATGTAAAATGAAAAAAATGTGAACTGTACACTTCACAGCGTTGTGAAAGCGTCCTGATGCTAAGATAATGCCACGGTGACTATACCAAAATGATACTAAAGGCAGAGCACTGTGATACACCCCAAACACACACGCGCACACACACACACACACATACACACACACACACACCAATCACACTGTAGCACAGTGACCTCTACACAGGCCGGCGACCCTTTTACAAGTTGCTTAGTTGGAGCTTTACAGAGAAGTTTAAACTGTCTGTAGCTCTACAGACAGCTACTTTGGTTATTGTTTTCTCCTTTACTTTTAAAAAGCAGGTTTCCAGGCCACATCTGCTTCCTGACAAGCCGTAAAAATGAAGCAGTGATAGGCTCAGAGTTCCTCATTTGCTTACAAACAATCAGACAGTGTGACAAGATTCCAACTGATCCGCTTCAGAGTTAGGAAACATGATTACACACACTGTACACAGAAAAGCAGATAAAGACACCCGTAACTATGTCAGACTGCCCTCACTGTCACATGGAACTGCAACATTACGTCACTGATTAGCTGTACAATAAAAACTCAGTTATAAGGGCCTTTCAAAACTCAAATACATTAATCAGTCAGCTGACTCAAATGATAATCATTAGTGTCCTGTGTACTATGGTCTGTGTGCTTTACCTGTGTGTGGTCAAGCATGCAGATAGTTACTGGGCAACTCTGTTTTATGGCAACCATGGGTATTGCACACACCGCAGTGTGTCATAGTGGACGGTGATTAAATCAATTCACACCCAAATATTAAGTTCAAAATCTAACCAGAAAAGTAGAAAATAATGTTAGAACTTGACCTGTACTTACTTTCAGAATTTTCTTATGATACAAAATACTTCCACTGGTTAGAATCATTAATATATTCTATATTCTTCTTACATTTTTCTCCATATTAAAGGTCTCCTTAAACCACAGACCGTCAGCGTCGTAGATCGTACAGATAATAATTTTTTTTGATATCAAACAGTATAATTAAATTTAAATTCAATTAAACCACACCTATTGAACAGGTTTCTATACCAGTAAAATGCTGATACCAGCACTTTTTCAATATTAGCTTTTCATGTTAACTTTAAAATTTATACTACACACCAAAGTAAAAACACACACAAAAAAAACAACTTTAGATTTCATTTTAGCTCATCTCCATATTTATACAGTAAAACAAACTACATTATAGGAAAAACAGATTTACTGCAATATGGTTTAAGTTGTCCATTTCAGCTGTATATTGTTTTATGTTTCAGCATTCTAGCATCTTTCTACTCAAAGCAGCTGAACAACATGAAAAAGAAAGTAATTTATCACATTCTCAAGGTATGCTAAAATAATATAATTAATAAAATTTATAAAAGTGGTGAGTGCTGCTACATGCACCTATGTGTTGAAATTTGGTAAGGAATGAAAAGACATTTTTTGATTTTCATTCATACTTAAGCCATTCTGTCGGTCACATAAAAGTATCGACAGGACCTACATATTTCTGCTGCACCAACCTCACAAAATATTAAGCTGTACACACATGCCATTAGTGTGTGTGTCATGTGTAGCACTGTTGAACAACATGGCTCTACAGAAAATACTAATGGCATTGTTAGCTATAAGATGATTAGGTTTGTGGAATGGGACTGAGGCAGGGGAGCATGACTGTTAGGGTGTCGTTAACTGACACTGAAACGACCAAGAAATGCACAGCGGGAGGAGAGGAGCGAGAAGAGGCAGGGAGTCAGAGGAAAGTGCAGAGGGCTGCACAAGCTGATTAGTTCAGGGAGGGTGTAGACACTCAGACCTGACAACCAGGGGGATCCAGCACATTCAAGAAGTGTAGGTGTGTATTTTTGTTTTGGAGATGTGGTGGGAAATCTGCAGTGTTGCCGAGCAGTTGATGCCTTTGGGCCAAAACATGTCATGAACTGTAGATTTATGTAGGAGTCCCACAGTTACTTAAACACACTCAAGACAAATACTACTACTACGGTCTGTGAAACAGCTTCAGCTGATCAATACTTTGTCAAATATTGATTTCGATGATTAATTTGTATCTATAGGGGCTCAGACAATCCTGATAGTGACACTACGTTGCTCCAAAACAATTATCTAACGACAGAAGATGATTGCGTAAAGCCTTTAATTATGAAAGAAGAAAACATCTTACGGTCACACTCTTTTTAATGACATATTTCTCCTCCTGTAAGCATAAGTCAAATTTCTATCTTATGTATTTTCGAAGCTATTAAAGTAGGACTGGACAATCGGGTCAAAAATGTTGTCATCATTAAAAAAATAAATAAATAAATAAAAAGTCATTAGTCAATATCAGTAAATATCACAATTAATGTCAAATTATTACTTTTTTCCAATGTGAAGCTGTCTTTTTCTCCTTGAGCCAAAGTTAAAGTTTTTTCCCCATCAGAAAATAATTAAAATCATTAATGATTAAGTTATTAATTTCTATAGTAGTTAGTAATTAATGTGAAATAAAATTACTACCATAATCATCAGTTGTTCTCCAAAGAAAATTACAGTGATAAGATATAAAATCAAATCATAACATGATTTTTTTTTTTATTACCTAGCCTTACAATTAATTGTTTTCAGTTATTATACTTATATATATATATATATATATATATATATATATATATATATATATATATATATATATATATATATATATATAAACACTTATTATCATCAGATGTTTAACATACAAATAAAATAATAAAATCTGTCTTAAATATAAACTATATTCTGTGATGGGTTGGATTTTTTTTAAAGCTTTGAAATGGTTTGATCATAAAAACAGACTAGATGTACCATTATTTCACTCAAAAACCCCACACATTAGACTGAATTAGGTTTAGGTTATTGGGTGTATTATGTTAAAAGCTGAACACCTCAGACTGCAGAGGACAAATCAATTTAAATTCATCAGAGTAGTATTAAAATCAGGAAAATGTCATGCTAAAATAGGTCAATATGATCACAGATGTTTAAAGGTTCATTACATATACACTGAAAATCCTTCAAACATCTGTCTTCTGGGCTGTATGACAGCACACTGAAATATTTTGCTTCTTTCAAGATGTAGAACTAATTCTATGCCACATAAATATTTCCTTTTTACTCACATTTTATTACTAGAATCCATGGAAACCCAAAAAGAAACCTTAAAGGACTGTCATTGATCAAAATATTATGAATATATTTCAGTCCAAAACACTATAAAACAAAACACAGGCTTTCTTTTGGGTCTGCCTGTGTCTTTGTGGTGAGCTTGCCACTGCCTTCACTAAACTAGAAAATGAGTAAATAACTAAAATAAGCTATGTGACATTTATTTGCACTTTGTACCGATATTTGTAAAAATGCTGAGAAAAATAACCTGTTTGTTTGGCCTGTGATACAAATAATGTTTGACAAATCTCATCAGTTTAACCAAATGCCTGAAGCTTGGAATACATTTATGGACAATTTGGTTTTTAGTCAGAGCTTATTTTGGGTCATGGAGTGTGAAGCAGTAGGTCGACCCGTCATTCAGTTAGCAAGAAGGGTGTTGTTTTCACTGGCATTCCTCAATCCTGTATTAGGGATTACATCAAGCTCTGAGCAGGAAGGAATTCCTGTCATCATGTGCTCAGTGAAGGCAGCGTCAGGCTCTTGCCACAAAGACACAGACAAACGAACAGCAGTCTGGTGTCTGTGTTTGTTTGTCCACGTCACCTGTGTCTGCATGTTTAGACGACAGCAGACAGATAAAAACCATCCAGTCCTCGTATTGGTGTCCATGTTGTGACAAATGTACCATCAGAGTCATTCTTAAAAGCACTTAAATTCACTCTTTGATATCAGATAAGGTCACAACGCCCTAAGCACCAATCCAGCAAAGAATTTCTGGTTATACAACTAAAAATGCCTTATTAATTACACCAGAGCCTCACTTGAGATTCAGAACAGTAAACAGTCGCAGATAAGAGACTGTCCTTCCAATTTTCTCTCCATCTCTGCAGCTAATCTCACTCTCACCTACTGCACACCTCTCGATCTCCTTCATAATTCCCTGTCCTCCCTCACTTGTTTCCGGCTGCAGATCTCTCTCTAGTATCTGTGTTGTCCTGTCAGCAAAGCACAGTCCACAGGGAGAGGACAGTATGGAATGGTCAGCCGGGCCCAAAATAGCTCTGCAGTGAGCAAAAGGCAACTGATAGCGACGGGGGGAGTTTTTAGTTCTTAGGTACACAACGCAGACATGCTCATGTGAACACAAGGACGGCACGCACAAATGAACGGACGAGGGCTGAATCAAATCAGGCTTTTTGTTGCAAAATCATGAGTCATGGGCAGGTCTATTATTAGTTTGGGGGTGTTGTGTGTTTGCCAAAGTTGTGTGCACTTAAAGTGATGCCACGCTAAAGGCTTGAAGAGTATCAAGAATCTGTTTGGGAACAAGCTTCGCTTCACTTTGGGCAGCGAAGCGTAGACTCATCCATGCATCGCAGTTACATAAAACTGCAGCAGGCAGAGGATGTTACTTTCACTTCTAAAACCAAGATTTATGGAGGATATTGTGATTTTTTTTAAAGGTATTATTTGATACTTGGTTTGGGAACTTAAGTCCATTTTAGACCATTAAGATCAAAGATAGTACCAAATATCAACCATGAAAAACATGTATTTATTACTAGAGGAGTTCTCATTTATTATCCTGAGCTTATTGGGCTTTTGATAAAGTCTCGTGTTGAGTGAGTTACTCTAAAATCTGACATTGTGAGCTTTAATTTTTAGCGTAAAAATACATCAGTTCTAAATATTGGTTATCAGTCTCATTGATTACTAATAATTAGTATCAGCTGATCCTCAAACACAAAAGACATATTTTTCTATGTCTGAGAAATAACAGTCGTTTTGGTGAATGTGATGAGACTGTACCTGTCAGCTTTTTTTTTTTCTTATATTAAACTACTCATTTGTACTGTTTTACAGCTGTATTAAATAGGATTATATTTTTTTCTTAAGACAGGATTTAATGGGGATTCTGCCAAGTGAAACACAGGATGTAACATAAAAGACCCTTGCTCCATGTTGCTATTCAAACATTATTCTCACCTTTTCTTGTACAGCTTCTGGCAGTTGGCACAGGATGACTCCGTTGCCTCCTGACAAGCTCCACTACAAAGCTGGCCGTGAACAGAGAGAGCGTCCGTAGTGCCAGACTCTCAGGTGGAAGTGTGAAGCTGAAACCTGGTCAGGTTCCCGCCGCAGGAGAGGCAGAGGGAGGCCTGGACGGATGCGGCTGCTGTGGGTGTTTCTCTGGCAGTGTCTTAGCTGGTTGTTGTGAGGAGTGAGAACGAAGCAATCAGCAAGTATACTGCCGCAGAAATTCTTCGCAATAAGAAGCCCGGGGTCTGATCTTCAGCCCGCCACCAGGACAAGGATGGACACACATGGGACCTGCTGCTAAGTTTTGGACATAGTAGAAATGAATATGAGATTATTAACAAGAGCTGAGGACCTGGTACAGAATTAAGTGAGGATAATCAACTTGCAAGCATGGCTTTTTTTTTTTTTTTTATTTATCGCCTCTACAGTATTTACATTTGGATCAAACTTCTACAGCATGTTTTTTGATCCTCTGCTGCCATCTTGTGACTGAGCACAACCTCCCAGCATGCTTTGTTCATCCAGCACTGCAGCAAATTGTAAACCCAGCATAATCTTCTTTTTTTTTTTTTTTTTGATCCAGACAAGATAAAAATCCTTTTCATTCAAGGGGTACGGCTTTTTAAGTATGAATTAAAATGGCTTAGATTTTAATTGCAAATGCATGATTTTTATATTTTTATTTCACTGTATATTTCCTTAATGTAAGTAGAATATAATCAGTTCAAGTATTGTCCATCTTCAGCAGATAATCATTTCTTCTCATCATAAATCAGATAAGTAAAATAAAAGTTTTAGAAAGATGGACTTATTTGCTTTGCCTGTTAGTTTTCTCTGTGGATATTCACTTTATAATTATGTTGTGTAAAAACACTTTAAGATCCTTTAAAAAATGACGTTGCTGTGTGATGGTAGACAGTAGGTCTAATGAGTGCGGATGAGCCACAGAGGCCTGGACACCAGGTGCAGACTAATTTAGGTTTCATAGGCTGCAAACACAGACGCAGCGAAATGTATGGTGCAGTTAGGATTTAAGACACAGACTGTTCTCAAAATCACTTTGGTGGATCTAAAGTAAAGAGTACTTTTTTTTTCTTTTTGAATGTGCGGTGTAAAACAGACTTTCTTGTCTTGGCAGTCAATGATGAGAATGCAGATGTGCTCACTGCAGACTGCAGGACAAAGACATTGTACCACTGCATTGCTGCAAACTCAGAAAAAGGGGTCGCAGCATCACAGCAATGCAGGAACAGTAAAACCCTGCTGTCTTACAAGGTCACCGGCATAAATTTAACTCCTAAACTCTCCGGTGACCATGTTTATCCACCAGAGAATTTACATCGAATTCCGTAAACTGAGTTACATTTTTATTACCTGAAAGTGTAAGAAATATTTACTATATTTTAGGAAGACACAGATTACATACGCTGTGTGTTTATTCCTAAAGGTAAAATTGTGAGCATTAGAAAGGAAAGTGAACTATGTTTTATTTCCTTTAAGAATTATTGATACAGTTTGATGCAAACAGCTGTGGCTTGATACATGTTGTAGAGCCCATCTGACCTTGAGCTGCTTCTCAAAACTTAAATATACACTTGATCTGGCGTTTATAAAACCATAACACAATCATCTTCAAGCAAAAAGTCAAGCACTATGTACCATGTTTTAAATAGATTTAACATGTTTGAGCAAAAGGAATTTTAATAATAAATGTACTTTTTGCAATTTCAATTAACAATACGGAGACTTTGAGGAAATAGGAAGAGCACTTTTCACAGTACTAAATCGTTTTATCGCACAAACTATTATTTATTTAATCCAGAATGTAATCAAATCACACTGGTTTACAAGGAAAATGCCTCCAGAATAAAATGAGTGAAACTAACAAGTTTGAGTCACTAATAAATACAAATGTTTGTCAAAAATGCTGGTTAACTGTAGTTTTCAAGATACAGTTTGGGCCATAATATGACATTCTGTGAAATTCTCACATTTTTGCATTCACTTTTTAAATTTCTTCTGCTGTTGAATTTAAGTCTATTATATAAATGCATACAATGTATATGTAATATCACTTGATCACATATCTTGAACACATTAGCAAACTGGCACTTTGTTTTCCAATTCATTTTGTCAAAAATTTAGCACATTTTATCTTTCAAGCAAACCATTTATTAAAAAAAAAAAAAAAGTAGACTATTGGAATAGCTGAAGGACATCCTCTCATTGTTTCACTATTCTATGATCCATTTAGAAGAACCAGCCTCTTCTATATATTGCTGGTAGTTTTTGTTTTTTGTTTTTAAATAACCACACATAACATTTCCCACTCACCGTCCTGACTGACTCTGACTACCTATAAATAAAATCTTACAAGTGAATCTTAAAAATGTACCATTCAGTGATCTAATGAGCTTTTACCTGGTTATGTTACTAAGCTGTTAAGCTGCTGTGTTGCTGCCCCCTAATACCTACTCACAAGGTCAAGACTTAAACTGTTATAGGACCCCTGTGACCCCTGGGCATCAGGACATAAATACTGTTTGCTATATATACAATTACATATATATAGACCACAGGTTTTACTGCTCATAGATATGTGTCTGAATAAGTTGAATTATTATCTTTTCTTCTATAAACTACTGACAACATTACCCCCCAAGCAAGTTGAGCAAGCAAGCAAGAAAGAAATAAAGACAAATGGTGTTTTTGGACTTCAACGTATGTGAAGGCATAGTAATATTTTAACTTAGAAAGAGCCAAGAAATCAGTAATAACCTTGATTTTCAATAACAGCTTTTGTTTTATCCTCTTATCTCTACCAGTTTTTCATGTCTCTGTCAGCTGCTTTAAGTCACCCCTGGAACAAAAACACCAGCAGTTGAGAGAGCAAAAGAAAAAAAAAAAAAGAAAATATTTCAACAGCTACATAATAACTGCAGGGGGTTTCTGGGTGTTTTATTGTTTTATTTTATTTTGTATGTCTATGGAGACCCTGAAGGCCTAGTATCAATATTGTGTTTTGTCTGTAAAACTATAGGCAAATGTAATAAATGTATATTTACATACTGGTACATATGTACAAACAGCTTTTCTTTGTTTGATAATTTCTGAGCAGTACAGAGGTTTTCAAAGGGGTTCAAATCTGACCCTTTTTTCCAGAGCACAGTTCAAATTACATAATGTTTTTTTATGTCCAGTATTAAATACATGATTATTTTTAAATATCTGGATACAATACAAGTCTTAATAATTAGGAGCTAGACAGAATTTAGGGTGCAATTTTCTGATAACAAAACATCATTAATGTAAAGCTATTTTTGTCATTACATGTTGTTCTATAGTGCATGAAACACAGAAAAACCATTATTCATTCTTACAGCTTTGGAAATAATTATTAGACCACCTAGAATTTTATGTAGAAGTTCAATGTAATAGCCTTTCAAATCAAATCTTTCCATATTAATAGTTTGTTTCAAAATCAGATGCATTTATTAATTTTACACACACACACACACACACACACACGCATATATATATATATATATATATATATATATATATATATATATATATATATATATATATGTATATAGTGTTTGTTTGTTGTGGACTTTTGCTGTCATATTCTCAGAATAGTTCTTTCTGCATCTCGAAAAATGTCATGTCTTTTTATTTCACTTTATTTCTCTTTATATTTCACCTTTCACACATGCATATTTTCATCCTATTTTTTGTCTTCCATGCATTTTATTTTTGTATTGTTGCTGTAAACTGTGAAATATCCCCATGGTGGGATCAATAAAGTCTTAGCCTATCTTATAGATTTTTGCATCAGACACTGATAGCTTTTCAAGACATATTTATGTTATTTCAGTTAATCTGTATTTATGGGTGTATTTATTACAAATGTAGAGTTCCTTTAATACTGTGATTATAATATTTTTTCCCAGAGCTGTGTTTTAGTGTATGTATTTATTTTCTTTCAGTGGACAAATATGAGGTGATCTGTCAGATGCTGCTGTGTGACTGGTGACATGTCCTCACTACTCATACACTAAAGATCATCAGAGCCATAAATAGTCCTGTGGACCAGCTGACTCTGACGTCTACTTTGGGTTCCGGTTGGAGCAACCTGAAGTACAGAGGAGGCGGGGAAGCAGGGGGAAACAAAAGTTTGTTTAGTTCCTTTAACAGCGGTAGACGGAATGCGTAAAGTTGCACGGCACGGCTCGACTCTGGTTTAACTTTTAACCACGTTAACAGTGTGGATGGACTAGGGTGATGTTCAGACTATACAGCCTTTAACGGAACTGACTGGTGTTTACAAACCTAGTAGCATTCGTCATTTTCATCCATGAGGAGATTGCAGAAGTTGTTGTCTTCCTAAACTAAACGATGGCAGATACAAATCACACAGTGGTGTACTTTTCAGAGCAGGTGGTAGTTTTGTGTTCGTGTGGGCTGTCTTTTGTGGGTTCTACTCTGATCATCCTCACCTACATAATGTGGCCAGATTTGAGGACAACTCCGAGGAAACTGCTGGTCTTCCTGTCGGTGTCGGACTGGCTCTCCGCCGTGTCCTACGCCTTCGGAGTCTGGAGGGTTTTTCATACCGACTCGCTGGACTGTGTGGTTCAAGGAGCTGTTTCTACCTTCGCCAACACCAGCTCTTTTTTCTGGACCGTGGCCATCGCCGTCTACCTGTATGTTTTCATAGTCAGGTCCAACCAGAGAGCCGCAGACAGCCTGGTGCTATTCTTCCATCTTATCAGGTAACTGTAGGAGTTAACTTTTCTTTTTACGAGCTGCTAGTTGTAAAGTTTGTTCTTCCACATTGTGATGTAATGGCAGGAGTTACTCTTCTGTTTATCTGCTGCTAGTTGCTAATGAAATTGCAGGAATGCCTTTTCTTCAACATGCTGCTAGCTGTGCGGCTAACTCTATTCCATATGAATGTAGCGCCAGGAGGCATCATGGGATATTTACCTGGAGATACATACCACTAAAAAAACATTAGAACTCATTAACACTGTTTCTGCTTCTACCCAGTAGTAGCCATGTGTTAATTTCATCAATACACTTGTCTACCATTTGCTCACAGAATATAAATAACTGTGTAATTGTAACCACAGACTACTTTTCTACACTTTTTAATAGAAAAAAAGTTAATCATTCCGGCTACCAAGCTAAAGAGCCACGTTTCCATGGCAACGTGTTAGCCATATAAATGAAAAATGTGTGAAAATGTTACGACTATTATGATTTTTTTATTTTGTTTCTGTAAATATAAAATAGAGCACAAAGAACAACAAATTATCAGTTTTCTGGCTGTACATGATATGTAATAGTTTGGAAAGTCTTTAAAAAGTTACATATTGCGTAACATACCAAACTGAATACAGAAAAATACTGATTTGGATAAAAATGGATGCACAATTATTAACCCTTCAAATATAATGATTTAATGATATCACATCCAAGAAACAAATTAATTTAACCTAAACTTTTAAGTTGTTTATGTTTTTTTTGTTTTTTTTATTCTGGAGCTTTTGCACATGCCTACATTTTTCTAAAGTATTATGTGTGATATTTTTTATACATTCCTTTTTGCACTAAGTGTTTTTACAGGAAAATAGAACAGAGCTGCTGAACTAATTTTCATTGTTCCTGTGACAGTGACAATAAAGATCTATTCTATTCTGCTTAAATTAAATTTCCTTTTACCCTACCAATATACATCAGCAGCTAGAAAATTTGTTTAAGAACTAGTATATCAGGTTATTTACAAAGGCTAAAGCCCATTTTTATCACACTAACCACAGAAAATCACACAAAACCCTGGGTTCAGCTTTAATGATCCAATAAATCCAAACCATTTAGGGCTTATTATTAACCATACATTTTAGGTAATTTTCCAACCTATCCCTCCCACTGGGCTACTTTTCAGAAGTCCTTTTTTTTTTTTTGCACAGCAGTACATCTCATTCCACCAAAAGACAATAAGTTAATCATTTATTCAGCCTTTACTCTATCTCACAGTATGTTCAGATAACAATATAGCTGAGCCATACTTATATAAACAGTGGTGATAACAATAGAACAATAAAAAGGCAATTAAAGAAGTAACTAATGGAATCACAACAAGAAACTTAGATAAACAGTTACATAAACAATAGAAAATCAGTCAGCAGCCAGTGTAGTGAATTTTAAGGTGTTTTCAACAACCCAACAAAATGATGTCTATTAATTGTTAATCATTTTAAGAAATCAAGAAAACAAATCTAACACTCTGATTCACTTGCTGATAAAAGTATTTGCCTTAAAACAACAGGGGTATTTTCTGTATTATTTCTAAACATGAATTACAAGGTAGAAAGGATGTTTAAAATCAGAACCAGGATAGTCATTAAAATGTTTTTCCTTTTTTTTAGCAAGTTCTGTTTCATCCTTTGTGTCACTTTACATGCTGCACATAAATGAGCTGTCCGTGTTCATTGTGAATATGTATTAGGGGAGTTGATTATATTATGCTGTATAATTGATCTATTTCTGGATCAAGGAACGTTAGCACCCCTGGGTACGCCTCGCAGCAGGGTCTGTAGCTGTCATTCTAGTTTTATTTCTGTGCTCCATTGAGTTGAGGATCACACAACAGAGCCATTCATCAAGGCTTGTATACACAACACACAGAGGGAGTCTTTGAGCATGGGGGGTTGTTTTAATTATCTGCAGTGTCTTATGTATATTTTTTAGATTTCAGTGAAGAGAAGTAAGGCTGCAGGGGAAATGGCAAATGTGTCTTTTCTGAGCGCTGAAGTCATGTGGTTTTATGATGCATCAAACTAAATCAGCTATGACTTCTCTGTGCTCTGTAACACACTTAAGCCTTAAGCAAAACATAATCTCTCACATGCTTTTTCTGAACCTTGAGCCCACTAAGCATCCAAGTACAAAGATTGTGTTGACCTGTAATGACATAACATTACGTTTGCTTTGTGGTACAGTTGGGGTGTTCCTCTGATCATCACTGTTGCAGCTGTGTGCCTGAAAAAAATTGGCTATGATGCATCAGAGGTTTCTGTGGGCTGGTGTTGGGTTCGGATCCAGGCTCCAGACCGGGTCCTGTGGATGCTGCTTACAGGCAAGATCTGGGAATTCCTGGCCTACCTCACCCTGCCTGTCCTCTACATCCTGATCAAGAGACATATTCACATTGCGGTGAGGCTTCATTCTTTAAAACATAATACTAGAGCTTTATATACTTAATATGAGGGCTGAATGATTAATTTAAACATTATTTTTAATCACAAAATTAATATAAATGTAAATATAAAAGTGCAATGTCAAGTCACAGGACTCGCAGTTCTTTGATGGAAGTAAAATGTGTCATAGTACACCTTTCTAAATAAATACTGTGGTGCTGAAGACATATAAATCATATTCACCAGACATGAAGGAACATGCTACTTTGCACACCCCCTGCAAAAATGAAATCATCATAACTGCTGTAAAAATAACATGCAAAAATTACAATTCCACTAAAGCTATGACTCAGTCCTATGTATTACAGTAGTTTTTTTAGACTTTCTATTTATGTGCACAAGGGCATTTCAAGGTGTTTTACATTAAGCCTTAAAAATACAGCATATAAAAAAGAATAGAAAATAAAAATAGATATTCACAATTTTGAAATGTTATGGTTAACAAAAAAACTATAAAATAGCAGAATACATCACATAACATGCAATAAATGAATATATTAGACTTGACAGCTCTCTTTTATTGCTGTTTTAAGAAGCAGCCGTAGAAAATATTAATCAAAATGCACATAGAAACAGAATTTTAACCCTAATAAGTGCAGCAGTTCTTGAGAAAATAGGTAGAATGTACAAATATGACCCTTGAACTGTAACTTAATGCCAGCTCCTTGGCCTCAAAATGTTATTAAAATGTCATATAAGCTTTTTTTGACATCCAGCCAACAAAAAGAGGATTAAAATAAAACCCTGGTAAATATAAAACCTGTCAGCTGTTGGCAAACATGATGATGTTGCCTCATAACATAACATATATTATTGTCTCTGTTCTGATGTTTGTTTATTTATTGTTGGATGATGCTTATAATCCCTCTGTGTCCTCTGTCTGACGCAGCATGCTGCCTTGTCTGAGTACCGTCCCATCCTGGCCAACAGGCCTGCGTACCAGTCTTTCTCATCCATGGCGGACGTGAAGCTCACTCTCATTCCTATTATCTTCATCATCCTGCGCATTTGGAGCACAGTGCGTTTTATTCT
This sequence comes from Sphaeramia orbicularis, assembly GCF_902148855.1. NCBI lineage: Eukaryota > Metazoa > Chordata > Actinopteri > Kurtiformes > Apogonidae > Sphaeramia > Sphaeramia orbicularis. The sequence continues at coordinate 38,368,188 of NC_043963.1, forward strand.
GCTGTTGGCTGGTTCTCCAGTCAGACAACACCCAGTATTGGTCACCTTACATGTGAGTAAAGACAAAGCATCCTTCATCCAGGAAGTCCATACACAGAGTTTGTCTCTATCAACTGCTCTACACCTTTAAAGGGGTCATATTTTGTTAAACCCACTTTTATTAGTCTTGGTACATTTATTTGAGTATTTGAACCCTAAAAGTTCAAGAGGTTTGAATTTGAACCCTCCAGGTGCTGCAAAGCTATCTTTATATTAATTCCGGCAAAAATCGAGTGGATTTCTACAATTCGTTTTAACTCCTACTTAATTTATTACATCCATAACTAGTTACATCACAACATTTGCACATATAAGGTCAAGACTACCGATGAACATTTCTCACAGTACACCATAACTGTTTATCAGCAGCAGCGGTTGTAGTCTATACCGAAAATATGTCCAAACTTCGAGCCAGTTACCTAAAGTGTTCAGTTGTTGATTGAATGGGACAGAGCAGCACAGACAACAACCTGGAAGGGGTGGGGCATTTGCATTTAAAGGGCCAGCATTCAAAACAACCTTTCTGGTGTCATTACTCAGAAATAGGGTTGAAGATGGGCCTGTGGAGTTTAATTAATGAAGAATTCAGAACCAAGCATAGCATTTACAGTTTATGTAGACCACAGGGAAATGTTTTAAAATGCATAATTCCATTTTAAAAGAGCAAAATATCACTCCTTTAAAGTGTATATGTGTGCATGAGACATTAGTAAGTTTGTGACGGTATGTTTTTGTCAAAGATTCACATCCCGAAAAGAAATTGATAGTTTCTATCCAGTGAAAAACTAGAATGGTTTATCAGGCATAGGCTTCTTTGTTAGGTGTACTGTGGGAAATACAAAAAAAAAAGTTCAGGCTTCTCCCTCTTTTCCATTCTTTCCAGATTAATCATATAAACATAGAATATAGACCCTGAATTACACAAATATCAGTTACCTTCTCTAATGAAGGCAGCACGAGACCATGGCCCCTGAAAAAAACAAACTACGCATAAAAAGCAAATAGAACCTGGTTGTTATTATTACATGTGTCAGTAAAGTAAATTACAACTTTTGCCATGATTCTGTAGGAATTGTTTCATCAGAAGTTTGATTGCTCAGTGGTTGAGAAACAGATTTTGATATAGAGCTCTGAAGTCATTCTGCATAAAAGTGAGCCAACTTTGTGATTCATGAAAACCTGGGTTAATTAACAGATCAAGCATATGTTCATATACATAATAACAGCATATGTGTGTCTGAAGTCACGCAAGGCTGTGTTGAAGATTCTCGTTTTCATTTCTATCATATCGTTAGTCCCTAATTGTGATATTTGCGTGACTTTACTCACTTATCACTCCTGCTTCATTTTGCATCATTGGCTATGATCTGAAAAAAATATAACTTAGGCAATTATGCAGTGAAGCTAATAATATGAGACCTATTTATACCCAATATGCAGAGATTTCTGTGTCATAAAATGAACACAATTGTTTAAGAAAGTCTGCTTTCATTTAGTGTTCAGAGAGCCCAGAAGGGCAAGATAACTAATTAGTAGTTTATTTACAAGTTAATCACTGGTTAGTAAGTATATATCTTCATATGAAAACAATAATTTGATTAACCTGTGAAGTGTCTTCTGTCAGTTAAATCTTAGTATTTCAAAGTATGTTGCATACTGTCCAAGTTCTCCACTCTTATTTCCATCAGCCCACCCTAATGTAGAGGGATAAAACTAGCCCTCTGAGAAATGAAATGCATTTCATTTTGCAAATGCACAATTGTTTGTCAGTGAATCATATTACATTTGATGAATACACTTTGTTCAGTTTTGACAGGAGATTAGTTACCTATAGTACCATGAAGTACTACACTTCCCTGTAATATTTTGTTTTTCATCCAACAGGGCATTGGCAACACCTCACAGGGAGCAGCCAACTGCATCATGTTTGTGTTGTTTACTCAGCCAGTTCGTACACGCCTCTGCAGATCGCTCTGCTGCTGCTGCTCAAAGTGCCGCGCAAACTCCGCCCACAGGCCCCTACAAGGCCAGGACCTGTCCACCCAGAGAGACGGAGACAGCAGCAGCCGAGCCCAGGCCGACAGATGATACCCGATTCTGGGAGGAGAAAATAAACGAAGGTCAATATGAAGGGAGCGGACGATGGTCTCCACTTCACTATTAGTAGCCTCATTACAGCAAGTGCCTCCTGAGAGGGTTGAAGATTCTGCAGGTGCATGCACATCTGTGTGACAGGGAAAGTCATATGCTTGCACTTTAGGTGATGAGGATAAGGCTGCTTGGTCTGCAGTGCTGAGTGTGGTGCTCATACATGTTCTGGGTTTGCACATGTACTGTAAACCACTTCTTAACTTGTATATGTAAGGTGTTTTCTGTTTGCATCGTCAGCAAATACTATATACAGATACTTTGTAAAGTGGGCTGTAGCGGTTGTGTGTATCATGTACTGTGTGAAGGAATTTACATTCTGAAGTTATTACTGTGAAATAATCTCTAGTACTGTACGTATACAAAAAACACGTTTTAGGGTCTGATTTTGATATATTTGTATACAGTAGTATTCATACTTTGGGTAATAATAAAAGACAAATGTATATTTACTTCAATTGGGTGCTTAAGTTTTTTATTTATTCAATATTTTAATACCAGTAATCTCATTTATTCATTCATTCATTCATGTTCTGAACCATTGAATCCTCTGGAGGGTCACAGGGGTGCGGAGCCTATCTCAGCTACCATCAGGTGAAGGTGGGGTACACCAGTGGGGTGGGGTTTGACTTGTACAGTCGATCAGCCATTCACTCTCACATTCACACCGACGGGTGATTTAGACTGACCAGTTAATTAAGGTGCATGTCTTTGGATGGTGGAAGGAAGGAGGAGTACCCAGAGTGAGCCCACACAGACACATGTAAACTCCACATGGAAAGGCTTCTGTCAGAATATGTTAGAACTGAACCCAGGACCCCACAGCAATACCATTATAGCCCTCTATGTTCATAATTGAAGACAAGAACTCTCATTATTTTTAGTGGATATAGACATGAAATCCATGATCATCTTCCAGATCAAACTGACTGCATTACTAGACATCGGCATCCAATATCTGCTGCGAATGTTTTACTTTTTTAAAAGCAATGACTTCATTTCCCTCCATTTCATTGCCTTCATTTCCATAGAAATCACACAACTGTACCATATTTATTGAAGAAATGTAGATTCCGGATCCTGATCCAGATCTGGGTCATCTTCTGGGATGACCAAGTTATGAGACAGATCTACCTTGTGTTCGATTCTCCAGTCGAAATGTGCTAGGTACAGACAGACAGACCTGAGCACAATAATAAAAAATAAATTCCTCCACAGTAGTAGTATGTAGTACTGAACCTAAAGGTTCTTAAACCCATGATAATTTAATTTTTACATTCAGTAAGCTGGCAAATTCTGTGAGAGATTTATTAGAACAGCTTGAAAATGGCAAACATTACACTTTTTACGTCTAGTTTCATTCAGTAATAATCTCAGCTTGTTCAAATTAAATAATATAATGTAATGATGGGGTTATTATTGTATGTTACAATGCTGCTTCCTTTTATTTGTTAAGCACCATTGTACCTTTTCATGACAGAGCCAATGGTGGGTAAGAAAAGTTTTACCCCACTAATGTATTTTCTTTCACCACACACCATCATTGTTTTTTTGTTTTTTTTTTGCTGATGCACCAAATAGATGATAAGAATGTCGATTATGCAGTTGCAGGGACTTCAGTAGTTTCAGTGGATGTTTGGAGACTGAAGTGAAAAAGCTGACCACAGCCACAGTTTTATATTAATGATGAAACTGCAAAAGAAAGGTTTCACACTCAAAAGGTAGAAGTTTATTTGTGTAATACAACTCAATTTTATATACATAACAACAAGTACATACGGTAAAACATACAGTTCAGTCAGACAACTTGTGTGAAATGTAATCACAGCAGAATATATTAGGTGTATTTGTATAAACACAGTGGACAGAGATAAATGAGTATCTTCTCTCAGGTGGATTCAGGGATATGATAAAGAGCAGGCAGTGGTATTGACATGTTAGAGGGAAATGTACTGTTTAAGTCAACCGCCAAGACAGTGAGTGGGTTTGCATGTGTAGATGTTGTGTGGAGAGATGTGCATCATGGAGCAGAATTAAACCTAAAACAATGGATAGATAAACCACCACAGATTTCATTTAAAAAATGCCATATAAAGCCTAACATTAACAAAGTAGCTTCAGTTTGATTTGTTTTCATTTATTCATGGGACATCTGATGGGCTACATTTTTCTGTCACTGTTTACTCAAACAAAATATGTTCAAGATCCAAACAGCCACCAACAACCTAAAGCATCTAAATATTTAATCCCTGTTGATCAACTAATCCTATCAATACATGTAAATAATTGGCGTAAAATACAGTTTGTCATCTTTTCATGGTCATCAGATATGACCAATTTGGACATTCAGAGGCTCCGTTGTGAAAGTGGAAACACCGTTGTCTTCTACAACATTGATTCACCACTAAAACCGATGGAGTTGGATCAATGACAGTGAATGGACACACTTGTTTTATGTTCAGTTATTGCTATCTTTGCTGAAAAAGTCACTTTTTCTTCAATTTTCTCTTTTTCTGAGGTAACAACCCTCAACTTTAATCTGAGCTTTCATGAACATCTACATGTTCAGTAAATTAAATATAGGAAAATACCTGATTTTCACTGAAAAACCACTAAATACAGAGGATAATATTAGAATAAATGTAAAGTTAAATATGCAGGAAAAAATATTTTGGAACTGCCACAAAATTAGCACTGGGTCTTTCAAGTCAAATTAAAACACACTGTGAGGCTGTAACTGTATAAACACCTTTCTTTTTGATATCTCATCTACTTCCTGCTTTACTCAACGGTTGCAACATTTCTCTGTCCGTCCTTGTGAAAGCCCATCATCATCTGACTCACTGCTGTGAACTCATCATCAGTACTGTCATGGTGGTCAGGATGCACGAACTACCATCACATGTCGTCCTTCCTCCTTCAGACCAGAGCGTCTCCCATGAGCCTCACTTCTCCTTTGACCCCATCTGGTTTCGGCTTAATTTTCTTGACTCAGACAAAACAACTAAGTGTAAACCTTCTAAACCCCACCAGAGCTGTTCCCAGTTTCTTCTCCTTTAAATAATATCTGTGAGTCTTAATGAGCTACATTCAGGATTTATATCTGTGGTGACTGGGGAAGGTGAGCAACGACAGCTCCATTTGTCTCTGTGGGGGCAAGTGTTTGTTTATGAAGCCTAGTATGAGCATTGTTGGTGGATTCATGAACCATGTTTTTTCCACTGTTTGAAGAAGAAAATACACGTTTTATTGTAATGTGCTTTTACATCAGTGTTTGACTGACTTTTCACTACACTAAAACAAAGACTGTCTTTTCTTTCTGGGGACACATGGCTGGTCTTATGTCAGACCAGTCAACCCTGTTTACTTCTGTTTTCTGCAAGAAAGTAGCTGTAATAGGATATTTTAATTTCCTGTTCAGGTAACAACACACACAAAAATGATATTTCTGCTGGTCCACTGGTGACTTTTATAAAGTCTTTTCCCTTGTCTTTGTTTGTATCACTGACATCATGTACTGTATGTCATTATTTAGTGTCAGTGTTTGGCTGGTGTCCAGTATTATTACATCAACATCTGTTTACGGGTTCATATGGATGTAGGGTGCCTACTAATATTTTGTTTTGACATAATAAAATAAACTGTGCCAGGGGCTCAGAGTTAATCTATTTTTGTTCAACATATTCTCATGAACACAGTCACAAAAACTCATGTTAAACACCAGCAGAGAACTTCTTCCAATTTGACATAAATGTTGTTGGAGGTCAGAGGTCACGGCGATGTCAGGATTTTAGCCATAATGCAAGAATTTATGAAACAGTTTCCCAATTTCAGGAGAACAGAACCAAATTTCTTTAATGTAATTTTTGGGAATCCAGGTAGACTATGAGGCGACAGAAAATTAAAATTATAAGAAGACTACAATTCAAATCTTAAAACAAAATAAGAACAATAAATACAAAAGTCACACAGTCAGTCTCATTCCTGTTATATACATATGTATATGCAGTTAAATAGAGATGGTATAGTTCAAGTAGTAGAAGAAAATAAACATAACGTGCTGTGCATTTTTAATCCCCCCTCATCTAAATACAGTGGAAGATTCTGTTGAAGGGCGACACGGTGGTGGTAGCACTCGTGGTAGCACTCGTGCCTCACAGCAAGAAGGTCCTGGGTTCGATTCCAACACCAGTCAATGGGGGTGGGACCTTTCTGTGTGGAGTTTGCATGTTCACTCAGTGCTTGTGTGGGTTCTCTCCGGGTACTCCGGCTTCCTCCCACCATCCAAAGACATGCACCAATAGGTTAATTGGTTAATCTAAATTGCCCATAGGTGTGAATGTGAGAGTGATTGTCTGTATATGTCAGCCCTGTGATGAACTGGCAAAATGTCCAGGGTGTGCCCCGCCTTCGCCTGTAAGTAGCTGGGATAGGCTCCAAGCGACCCCCGTGACCCTAGTGAAGATAAAGCGGATTCAGAAAATGAATGATTCTGTTGAACGTTACTGCCCTATCATTTAGATTAGATTGTCTTTGTGTAAAACTTATTACATACATATTTAGTTTTGAAAGTACTCAGATATTATAAGTGCACAAGGCCATTTGACCTTGAAAAAGTAAGTCAAGGTCAACTACAGGGTGGGGAAGCAAAATTTACAATATTTTGAGGCAGGGATTGAAAGACAGTGTATGACCAATTAGTTTATTGAAAGTCATGAGAATTTATGTGCCACAAGAAAATTTACATAATAGATGTTTTTATTCTGTGTCCTCCTTTCTCAATAACTGCCTTCACACGCTTCCTGAAACTTGCGCAAGTGTTCCTCAAATATTCGGGTGACAACTTCTCCCATTCTTCTTTAATAGTATCTTCCAGACTTTCTCGTAATAGTTTTGCTCATAGTCATTCTCTTCTTTCCATTATAAACAGTCTTTATGGACACTCCAACTATTTTTGAAATCTCCTTTGGTGTGACGAGTGCATTCAGCAAATCACACACTCTTTGACGTTTGCTTTCCTGATTACTCATATGGGCAAAAGTTTCTGAAAAGGTATGGATAATAGTGTTAGGTATGATTATGACATCAATATATGTTTGGTTTCAAAACAATTGACGTAGTGCCTGCTGAGAAAAAACAACTAAATGTTCATTGTAAATTTTGCTTCCCCACCCTGTATTTTCAATAGGCTTATGCTCCATCATCCACAGTATAAATTTGGTGCTGATGTCTCAGTGTATTCTTCAGATAATATGATTATGTCGTTAAATGGACAGACAGACAGACGGACAGATGACAAAACGATTACAATACCCCTTCGGCCAGAAGTTGGCCAAGGGGTAAAAACTCTTCCCTGTCACAACGGGGGGAAAAGAGAGGACTCAAATGCACAGTACTGAAGGGAAAAAAAATAACACAAGTTTATTTAACAAAAATTAAGACAGCACAACGGGAAAACAAAACCTAACACAAAATCTGGGAAAGAGTCCGTAGAGGAAGACGGGTGAAAAAAATACACAAAACCTGAGTCAGAGTCCGTAGAAAAGATGAACAAATGTCCGGGTTATGGAGAGAAATGGAGAGAAATGGACCAGCGCTGCATGGCTGCAAACCAAAGCCTTAAATAGGCTGGAGGTAATTGGCTGCAGCCACGCAGCGCCAGCAGGTGAATCTGATGATAATAATAATGATGATTATGAGAAGGAGGAGCAGAGAGTCACACAGGCACAGATCCTGACAGGACCCCCCCCTCAAGGGACGGCATCCTGACGTCCCCAGAGATGCGAAAAAGCCCCCCATGAAGACCAGGGCATCCTGGAATGGAGAGGGGATCCTGGCAAAAGGGGCATGAAGAACCACAGGGGAGACCGGCTGAAGCACCTCCCGGTGGGACGGCGTGAAGAGCCTCCGGGCAGACTGGCTGAAGAACCTCAGGGCGAACAGGCTGACGCACCTCCCGGTGAAACGGCGTGAAGAGCCTCCGGGCGAAGAGGCTGAAGCACCTCCCGGTGAAATGGCGTGAAGAGCCTCTGGGCAGACTGGCTGCAGAACCTCAGGGCGGACAGGCTGAAGCACCTCCCAGTGAAACGGCGTGAAGAGCCTCCAGGAAGACAGCCGAAGCACCTCAGGACAGACCTCCGGACCAGGAGGTGGAAAACCTCCAGACCAGGATGATGTAGCCCCTCCGGACCAGACCATGGAGAAACCTCCCGACCAGGACGTGCGAACCCCTCCAAAACAGGACAGAAAAATCCCCTGGTTCGTGAACCTCCAGGGCTGTGGCAGACAGGACTCCAGCTGGACTTAGGACATTGACTGGAACTGAATATGGCTGGACTAGTGACTAACTGAGACAAGACAGACCGGACAATGACTGGACTACAGACATCGACTGGAATTGGACTATGGCTGGACCCATGACTCGGGCTGACTGAGACTGAGCTGACAGGGGAACGGACTCTGAGACCGGACTGACAGGGGAACGGAGAGGGAGACTGAGACGGGCAGACACAAAGAGCGAGGCCGAGACGGGGAAACAGGAACGCTGCGCGGACGGAACCGGACTTCAGGAACGCTGCTGGACAGAACCGGACTTCAGGAACAGACAGGAACAGGCTTTAAAAAACGCTGCGCGAACAGACAGAAACAGATTTCAGGAACGCTGCGCGGACAAACTGAATCAGACTTCAAAAAACACTGCGCGGCCGGAACCGGACTTCAAGGAGGGGAAACTACCAGATGGCGTACTAGCCTCCAGGTAGTACTAAGGAAAAGGGAACTAGGCCAAGCAGAGAAACACAGACAGACAGAGACACGGACAGGCAAAGGGACTGTAATGTATGGAATACAGTTATGGTATTGTCTCTTTAAGAGACAGCTGCGCAAGGGTTTCTGGGATGTGTAGTGGCCATGTATTGTGGATTTACTCTGTTGAGTAGTAAAAAGACACGGAAAAGCAACCACATGTTTTCGCCTTATCTTTTATGTCTTGTAAGCTAATAGAGACATTACATGGTGTCAGAAGTGGCCCTCATGCAACGAGGACATCACCGGAATGGCGAAGTTTAATCCACCGAGCGAGTTTAAGTCCTGCCGACTGGCCCGAATGGAAACAGAGATTTTCCCGGTACAGGCTCGCAACGAAGCTCAGCAAAGACAGTGGCGACATTCAAGTGAGTTCGCTCATCTATTCAATGGGGAGCGAGGCTGAAAAGATATTTAGCTAGTTCAGCTTTGCAAACGAAGATGAAAAGAAAAACTATGATGTGGTGCTTCGGAAGTTTGACGAGTACTTTATTCCCCGCCGCAACGCAATACATGAGCGGGCATGTTTCTATCAGCGCAGCCAGCAGCCCGGGGAAACGGCAGAGCAGTATATCCGTGTTTTGTATGAGCTGGCGGAACATTGTGAGTTCAGCAACAAGCGGGACGAGCACATCAGAGATCGCCTGGTCGTGGGCATTCAAGATAAAGAGCTGTCCCGAAAGTTCCAACTCAAAGCAGACCTAACTTTACCGGAGGTGATTGAGCAAGTCCGCCAGGCGGAGGAGATTAACAAGCACGTCAGTCTCCAGTCCAGCGCGCCGGAGGCCATGGCGGTGAATGTGGTGCGGCGACAGAGCGGACCACACACGGACAGACCGGGGCGTCAGAGACAGCGCCAGGGTGCCAACAGCCGACAGTGGACACACAAAACGGAGGGCTGCGGGAGATGCGGTAAGCCCGAGCATTCAGACATGAAAAAATGCCCGGCTCTTAAAAGCAAGTGCAACAAGTGTCAGAAACAAGGACACTGGGAGCGAGTGTGTCACTCCAAAGCTGTTAGAGAAATTACTGAAGATGCAGAGCAGACATACTTCCTTGGAGAAATTGGCAATGAACTGGCAAGAAAAGACAAATGGTCAGTGGATTTGGACATAAATAAGGTAACAACAACATTTAAAATAGACACTGGTGCAGATGTTACAGTCATCAATAAAAGCACATACAACATGATGAAGCCAGCAGTCGAACTGCAAACACCCAACACAAGGTTTGTGAGTCCAGGGGGGGATCTTACATGCATGGGACTGTTCCAGGCTACCACTAAGTACAAAGAGAAGGACTACACGTTTAATGTTTACGTTATGGAAGGTAAAGTCAGCTGCTTACTGGGGCGCCATGAGGCAGTGGATATGGGCCTTGTGAAAAGAGTGAATGAGGTCAACACAGTTTTGGCTCAGGTGGACTGCTGAACACTGAGCCAGTAAAGATAATACTACAGGAGGATGCTCAGTCATACGCGGTGCATACAGCTAGACGGGTCCCCTTACCTCTTCTCCCTCTCGTGAAGAAGGACCTGCAGCGAATGGAAAGTGAAGGCATCATCGAAAAGGTGACCCAGCCAACAGAGTGGTGTGCAGCCATGGTGCCAGTACTCAAACCCAACCGACAAGAGGTCCGCTGTTGTGCAGATCTCAGGAGACTTAACCGCACTGTTAAACGTGAAAAGTATGTCCTGCCTACTGTTGAGGAAATCCTACCCAGACTGGTGGGATCCAGAGTGTTTACATCTCTAGATGCAGCCAGTTGTTTTTATCAGATACCACTACACAAGGACAGTCAGAAGCTCACAACGTTCATTACTCCGTTTGGGAGGTATGCCTTCCGACGCCTCCCATTCGGGATCACGAGTGCACCAGAGATTTTCCAGAGGAAAATGACAGACTCTGGCAGGACTTGAGGGGACTGAAGTGTACATGGATGATATTTTGATTCATGGAGAAAATGAGGAGATCCATGACCAGCGCTTGATGAAAGCACTCAAAGTCATTGAGGCAGCAGGGCTCAAGCTAAATGAGCGCAAGTGCAGATTTCGTCAGGATCAGATTCGCTTTCTCGGACACGTTATCGACAAAGACGGCGTCCGCCCAGACCCAAACAAGGTCGCAGGAATTGAGAACTTCCCTCAACCAAACAACATCACAGAACTTAAAAGGTTCTTAGGGATGGTGAATTATTTGGCTAAATATGTTCCAGAACGGTCTACTGTAGGCCAACCGCTCTACACTCTGCTCAAGAAGGATCTAGAGTGGGTATGGGAGCCCGCCCAGCACACAGCTTTTCAGAAACTCAAAGCTTTATTGGTCACAGCCCCTGTTCTGGTTTTTTATGATGCTAACAAACCTACTGTAGTTTCAGCAGATGCAAGCAGTTACGGACTGGGAGCTGTTCTACTCCAGCAGCATGGGGACCAATGGAAACCTGTGGCTTACGCATCCAGACGTCTCAGTGACACGGAGACCAGGTACGCTCAAATCGAAAAAGAGTGCCTGGCCAGCGTCTGGGCGTGTGAAAGGTTTGAAAAGTACCTGTTCGGACTTGACAGCTTTAGACTGGTGACTGACCACAAGCCTCTCGTACCCTTGATTAACAGCAAGGACCTGGACAACGTTCCCATCAGGTGCCAGAGACTGTTAATGAGACTCATGCGCTTTAATGCATTTGCGGAGTATGCACCAGGCAAAACTCTAGCAGTAGCCGATGCTCTGTCTAGGGGCCCAGAGCAGTGTTACGGAGATGAGACTTCCCACGAGGAGGTAGCAGCACACATAAATACAGTGTTAAGTCAGGTACCAGCCACAACGCAGAGGATCAGTGAGATCAGAGAGAACACTGCTAATGATCCACAACTACAGACTGTTTGTAGCTTTATCAGATCTGGGTGGCCAGAGTATATAGACAATGTTCCAGAGTCAGTCAGAGACTTCTATAATGTAAGAGGAGAGTTATCTGAGCTAGACTGCCTGATTGTGAGAGGGAGCCGTATTGTGATACCAGCAAACATGAGAGAGATGATCCTTGACAGAATCCATGATGGGCGCCAAGGTCTAACCAAGTGCAGAGAAAGAGCTTTACAGTCTGTATGGTGGCCCAAAATGAGACAGGACATATCTTTTAAAGTACAGCAGTGTCAATATTGCACAGAAAACAGACACACACAGAAAAAAGAACCCTTACTTTCTAGTGTACTTCCATCCAGACCATGGCAGAAAATAGCAGTGGACCTATGTGAGTTTAAGAAGCAGAATTACTTGGTAGTATCTGACGACTTTTCGAGATTTTTAGAAAAACTGCATTTACCCACAACTACAAGCAGCCAGGTTGTTTCTAGGCTTAAGGCCACTTTTGCACGTTATGGTATCCCAGAGGTGTTAGTCAGTGACAACGGACCTCAGCTAACCTCTGCAGAGATGAAGGACTTTAGTAGGGAGTATGACTTTGCCCATGTCACATCATCTCCACACTTCCCTCAAAGCAACGGACATGCGGAGCGAGCTGTTCAAATTGCAAAGACTATTCTGAGACAGGACGACCCCCTTTTGGCCCTCATGACATACAGGGCTACCCCCAACTCTTCCACTGGAGCCAGCCCCGCTGAACTGTTAATGGGCAGGAAACTCAGAACCACTCTACCTATACTACAAGACAATCTGAAACCATGCTGGCCTGATATGGACAAAATCCAACAGGCCGATGCCTCAGCCAAACAAAAGCAGGCGCACTTCTACAACCGCAGAAATGGAGGGCAGTGCCTACCATCACTGAGCCCAGGGGACCCTGTGCTCACAAAACTGGATGGACAGAAACAGTGGACAATGCCAGCCGTAATTCAGAGTGCCAGCTCCACTCCCAGATCATACTTAGTGGAGACTGCACAAGGTGAGCGTTACAGAAGGAACCGGCACCACCTGCTGACCATACCTCCCAGGGTCACACCAGAAAAGGCTGTTGCAAACTCAAAGACTGAGGACTCTGACATGACCAATGAGGAGTTCGCAGCTTCTACACCAGAGACTCTTCCGTCAGGGTCCAGGGTGACGCGCTATGGCAGAGTGAGCAAACCAGCAGCTAAACTCGACCTGTAGCGAAGTAGACTGTAGTTCAAGGTTTGATGCCTAATATGTGTTTGATCTACACAGGGTTTTTCCTCACTGTTAATTTTCTGCGACACTTTTGTCATTTGGTTCTGCAGAGTTGTTGTGAGTAACATTAAAATGTGTACTTTTTTTTTTTTCCTGTTAAGGGGGGATGACGGATGGACTGATAAATTCGAAAAATGGTATTTGTTGCAGTGCCTCATGTATTTGGACTATTTCAAATTTAATCTATGGGAAATTATTGTGATGTTGAGTCAGAGGTACAGAAATAAATTTATTTGGTGCTATGGAATTTAAATTTATCTTTGAGAAGGGGAGATGTAATGTATGGAATACAGTTATGGTATTGTCTCTTTAAGAGACAGCTGCGCAAGGGTTTCTGGGATGTGTAGTGGCCATGTATTGTGGATTTACTCTGTTGAGTAGTAAAAAGACACGGAAAAGCAACCACATGTTTTCGCCTTATCTTTTATGTCTTGTAAGCTAATAGAGACATTACAGGGACAAGCTACATAACTGAACTGATGAGAACGATAAAATGGAACTGAAGAACATGTACTGCAAGAAACAGAACTAACGGACAAACAGGGAAAAGAACTGAACTAAGGAGAAACTAATGAAACTGCAGACAAACTGCAGACAGAGAATAAAGAGACTGAAGACAGAGACTGAAGACAGACTGAAAAAACACGGGGAACATATAACGCACATGGACTGCAATAAACACACATTGACAAAAAAAAAAAAAAAAAAACGCACCCACTGACAAATACACACACACAGAAACTAGGAAATTCACAGACTAAGAAATACACTCACAGAGGAAAACACTCAGAAAACGGCACACACGGACAAAGAGAAACAGGGAGGAACGAACAAACCAACATAGACAGACAGATCAGAACTAATGAACTTCACTCAAACCATTAGACACACGAAGGAAAAGACACAAGAGAAGAACCCGGACCCCACGAAGGCCCAGGTCCCCACATGGAACAGGACACTGGAAACACGAGGCAGAAAACAGACGAGAGACAGAAACGCACCGGAAAAAACAAACGGGAGGAGAGCCCGGACTCAACATGGACCGGGACCCCACATGACATGGGAACGCCGGTAATACAAGACAGGAATCAGACAGGGGACAGATACACCAGGAGAACAAACCGGGGTGAGCACCTGACGGATCTGGGACCTCCCGAACCAACCGGCACGGAGGAGACCGAGCCGCCGGAGCTGAGGACAAGGGTAAGTCTCAGAAAAGCCGGATATGGGGCAGGGAAGCGCGGAGCGACGGTACAGAGAGAACTAAGGAAAGACGAACGAAACCAGGGAAAAACAACTAAAACACGGAGATACGAAAAAACGGGTCCCTTCAGTACCGGCTGAGTCCAGGTATGGCTGGTCCATTCTGTCACAACGGGGGAAAGAGAGGACTCAAATGCACAGTACTGAAGGGAAAAAATAACACAAGTTTATTTAACAAAAATTAAAACAGCACAACGGGAAAACAAAACCTAACACAAAATCTGGGAAAGAGTCCGTAGAGGAAGACGGGTGAAAAAAAATACACAAAACCTGAGTCAGAGTCCGTAGAAAAGATGAACAAATGTCCGGGTTATGGAGAGAAATGGACCAGCGCTGCATGGCTGCAAACCAAAGCCTTAAATAGGCTGGAGGTAATTGGCTGCAGCCACGCAGCGCCAGCAGGTGAATCTGATGATAATAATAATGATGATTATGAGAAGGAGGAGCTGAGGGTCACACAGGCACAGATCCTGACATTCCCACGTATATTACTTTCACACATTCCATAGAAATATAATGATTTTGAACAAATCACTCCAAAAAAAAGTCAAAAGTCAACACTATTAGCTTGGGAACTGTCACTTCTTCTTCCATTCAAGCAGATGTACAGTATTTAATTGACTTAGATTTGTCAAAACTGTTTATCTGCTATGTGTCTGATGTGGGCTGATACAGTTACGTCATGATGAAACCCCTGAATGCACCATGAAACGGTCTGTCTTTAATAGGCTGCACCTTTCCTGGTATAAGAAGGATTTATTTTTTATCTGTCATCGGCTCAATGTCCCATGAACCAAGAGGTCCAATAATCCACACATTCTAGTGATATCAATGGTTTTCCAGAGGAGATTAAGATAACTCGGCCTTCCCATGATGTTCAGTCTTACCTTCCTGTATCATTTGTTTTTGAATGTTACTTGTTTTTGTTTCATTACTGTGTTTTCTGATTATCCATTACATGTGTTGTTTTAATGATGCACTTACTGTTTTTTTTTTATATTCCTGACTGACTATTAGGTTGTTATTATTAATATTATTTATCAGCATATCTGGGACAGAATTTTTTATTTTATTTTTTTAAAGATAGTGAATAGATGATAATAATATTGGTTGCACATTTCATAGTGGTTGTGTAGATGCTTTATTTTATTTTATTTTTTTCACTATCAGTTTGATGTTGGTATGTTTTGGTGGTTGTACCTTTAATGTCATACACATCATTTCTGGTTGTGTTTACTCATTTGCGTTCTATCAGCAACAGCTTTATCAGCCAAGTGTATGAGAAACATGTACGAGGGACAAGACCATGTGCATTGACGTGGATGTAAACTGAAACAACAATGATTATACAGAATGTATGAAAATAATCTGACTGTGGGGTTTTTTGACGGTTGCATGTTGGGTATTTGTGAAGAAAAGGGGAAGCAGCATTTGTTCCATAGAATATGAAGACTTTGAAATAAAATTTACACCATCATGTAGTTGTTGAAATACCATTTTACTGTTCTGCAAGTTCCTTATAATTTCCTCTGTGGTTTTGGCACTGATAGGAAGGGAAGTACAGAGCGTGTGTATGTAATGGGATGTATCTGCTTTTACCCTTTGTGCATTACTGCTTCATTATTTATATGCAGATTTTACTTGATTTTAGTGTTCTGCTTCTCTTTTCAATGCTCTTTGCTGCTGACTCATGTGTTTTGCTTGTGTGCACACTTGTATGAACCACTTTGTAATGAGAGTTTTGAAAGGTTCTCTATAAATAAGCATTATGATGATAATTATTATTTGTAGAGGCAGTGGGAGAATCTAGATTTCAGAGGAATTTTCATTAAATAAATAAGTTCTATAAAATATGCAGGAAAAGGGATTGTGCAGTTAACTTAAATATACAAATAATCCAGATAACTTTGCATTTTTAAGACTATAAAGGGAATTTGATGAACTCACATTTACTCACAATGACCTTTGTATTTTTGTTAATCTTCACACTGTTGTTAGTTCTCATGCAATATTTTAAACACTGACATACAGAGACCTCATATCAGACTGTTTAGACTGAAAACATCCATAAAAGTAAAAAAAGTTATGGTTGATCTTAATTTTAGCTGCAGTCCAAACTAATGAGACACGGTGCAGAGGTCATTTTTCAGGAACATCAGTAAAAGTGACAGGACGCTGGACATGTTATCCAGTCAGTCTGGGAAAATGGAGGGAGTGAATGTTGTTTTTGCTGATGACATCCAAAACAGAGAGTAAACACGGACGTTTATCGCCCTTGAGTCCACAGAGAGCATGACACTTACTGTATTTCCTGCAGGAATTAATCCATTGTGCTGGTTTTGAGCTTTGGCTGACATTGAAGCTCTTAAAGGGTTCGTCCTGGGCTGGATCCCTGCCAACTTAATTCATTAGGTTAAGAGTACAGGAGTATTACCCCATGCTGCATACGGTGACTATTTACCAGTCGAGTTAATGGAAGCCGTTTTTTTATGACACCGGCTGTTCATTTGGCCATGTCCATTTTTTCTAAAGCCAGTTTCAAAGACATTGTCCAGTGAATGAACAGGAGGTCAGGCAGTAACAGGATGTTTTATTTATCAGTGACAGAACAGCACATAAAAGAAGTACTGTACAAGGAGGTTATTGGCTCATTGATGTCTCGGTTAAAGAATATTAACTCTCAGAACTGGAACGTAAAAAAGGAAAAACCATTGCTTCATTGCTGTATTTAAGGAGTTTTCACGTATCTGTATTCGAGCATCTACAACTTTTTTTTTTGTCTTTTTATAGCCGTACTTTCTACTCCTTGGCTAGTTTTAATATATTGACAGAGAATTTTATTTTTTTTTACGTCATTGCACGCCATCCCAACATCAAGATGAATTTCAACCCAAAAGATAACGCCTTGATGAATTTATCGTATCACACATGACAGACAACAAATCAAAAGACATAAAAGACATACAGGGTGAAAACAACACTTACATATTATAAGCAAAACACACTGTAAACAGACATAACCATATATATATATATATGTATATATGTATATATATGTATATGTGTGTGTGTATATATATATATATATATATATATATATGTGTGTGTGTGTGTGTGTGTGTGTGTGTGTATATATATATATATGTGTGTGTGTGTGTGTGTATATATATATATATATATATATATATATATATATATATATATATACATATATATATGACACAACAAGACAATGAAAAAGATGTTAGGAGTTAAAACTGTGTAAAAGATGTAACCAGACAAATACAGTATAGAGGACAAAATGACATGAAACAATGTAAAAGACATAACATGATGAAAAACAATAAAAAATATGAGAAAATTTGTAATGTAAAAAATAAGATGAAATGATAAAACAGATGTAACAAGAAAATAATTGATGTGACAAGATTTTAAAAAAAGGTAAAAATCATTACACAAAAAATAAATATGATTAGAATAATGTAAAACGCATGATGAAATTAACATGTTGCAAAAGGTGTAATAAACAATATAAAATACATAATAATAATAATAATGATACAAAAATCATAAGATAAAAACCACCCTGGTGAACAATTAAGAATTCTTTTGTATTCTATTGTATTCGATTGTATTCTATTCTATTCTATTCTAAAGCAACATAAAAAAATGCAACTAAAGAGAAATGAAAGTGCAAGGGGACCACAGAGAATGAGCAGAATAATGTCTTATGTATGACTTTTGCATGAAAGTGAGGTTAATGTCATTATTTTTTATTTGATGTCACATTAGAATAGTTTAATACTCTTCAAATTATAACCTGAGGTCCAGTTTTCTTTGTAATATCCCTCAGAGGGTTTACCTTTAACTTTTATTCTTAGGCTATATTTTAGAGCTTCTTCTTTCTTCATCGTCTTTTCTTTTTAATTTGTCTCCTCAAACTGTGTACTTCCTTACACTTAACATTTGACGCGTTATTTTTTTCTTCAATAACATGTTACATTACACTACATGTTACAGTGAAAAGGTAGTTACCTGTCCTGAAGTGAGTTTCTTTAACAGAAAAATCCCAGTTGTTCATTTGCTTTCCCTCAAGATACAACACTGAATTTAGTTTTATCTGGTTTTATGCCACTAATCAAGCTCTTCATGTTATTTACACACACCATTATTCTGGCATTCTGGCACTTACTCAGAAGAAAACATCACCGTCAGAGAAGATCATGTGAAACAGCTGATATAGATCATTGCAAAGAAAGGTTACTTTAATTCTTTTGCCAGTGCTGTCTATTTATACATATCTGTGTTAGGCTTCTTGTTGTGGTGTCTTTGAGATAAAATCAAGCTTTAGGAACAAACACCCTCAGGGTCACTGTGTCAACAAAAAGACTCAGTTTTAGATAAAAGGTGGCACGTCACATGACAAATATAAGACAAAACACTCATAAAAATACATTTTACCGCTGGCATTTGAGCAGACAATTAGTGTATTTATTCAGTGTTTCCCTGTTAATCCGTTCAAATCCCTGCCTGTTTGTGATTTTTGCATTGTGTTGTCATTATGTAATTAAACCGTCTCTGTCGTCTGTGAGCTCGCAGGTGGATAAGCACTAAAGACTTTCATCTGGATTCATCATTTTGACAATAACATAACATCACCTATTATCTGTCCCTAGATTTAGTTGAAAATGCAGCATATCTAATTGCACAACACATATATCTTGAAAATCTTAAAGGTCAGCAACATAAAAACTGTGTAAACCATAAACCACTGCTACACTCTCAGATCTCATGTCTAAAGGCCACCAGAGTCCAGTGGTGCACTAACACCAATGCCTGCTGTTATTATTGCTCCAAGTGTCTCATCTCAAAAGGCAAATACACTTTTTACTACAACAGACACCTTTTTTCTCCAGATTACATTTGTCATTTCCTTCCTGTCCAGTGAAACAATGTGTCTCCAAAAATGCTGGTTTTGCATGTTTGTTAAACTGAATGGATGAAGTGTTTCCTTCATTGAGTTTCAACTTATTCTGCTTGTTATGCTAAAGAAACTCGTTGTAAAAAACAAAACAAAACCAAAATAAACAAAAAAACAAAAAACATTTGGATTCACTGTAAAATCACTGGAAAGATGAAGATGGAGTTGTTTTTGCAATAAACATATCTAGCTAGCTAGCTAGCTATCAAAAATATTGCATTTTCTGCAACACCACATTTGTCTGACAACTTTATTCAGGTTACAGTTTCCGTGCCCTTCTTGTACCATCAGAATCATCCCCAAATGTCTGTATTATTTTTGGTGAACTGAAGGATGACTTGTTCATTTATGGGCTGAGGAAATCAACCTAAACAACCTCTTTAAACACTGCTCATGGATTCACTGGAAAATGCATTGTCACAAAGCTGAAAACTGTTGTGAGAAGAGAAATATTAAACTTAAAGAGCAGTAAAATACACAGCAGTAAAATGAATCCAATGACAGGGCCCATTTTACACACACTGACTTCTATAATACTCTTAGTACATTATACTGACAATACTTTGGATGCAGAACTTTTACTTGTCATGTAGTTTCAGTAGTTTTGCTCAAGTAGAACATGTGAATACTTCCTCCACCCCCGCTTACTTTTTTTTTTTTTTTTTTTAATATGCTCCCATTGATTGGTCCTTCATTTTTCAACTGTCTCTGTGTTTATGACATATTGAGCAGATTTAGCAGATCTTCGATATATCCTTCAGGCAGACAGTCCCAGATCCCGTTTAGTGATGTCAGGGTGAAATAGGCTCAGCAGGCATCGAGAGGATTGACAGACATGGACCTCTGACCAGAAGTCAGGGTTCATGGTACATTAAATCAACAGTAATTAGAATTCAAAACAGTGGTGAAGCTACAAAAACATCACAGGGTAACAAAAGGGTAGGGAAAGGTCCTCTCCACAAATCTACTTTTACATTATTTGTTAATGCATCGCGCCTTGTATCAACACATTACCCAAGTGTCCTTGATGCACACCTGGAACAAGCTTCAGGACGAAGCAACAGTATGTTTTTGCCAGTATTGTTCTAAGAATACAAGTCAGAGCAGGGGTGTCAAACTCATTTTAGTTCAGGGGCCAAATTCAGCCCAATTTGATCTCAAGTGGGCCAAACCAGTAGTAACAGTAAAAAAAAGTAAAATTATATTATGATCAGGTTTACATCCACAAAGTTTCCTTAAAAATCTGAATAACATGAACAACTTGAATTGTCTTAAGAAAAACACGTACAATTTTAACATTTTAACAATATAATGCCTCAGTTTAATCACTTTATCATTTACACATGTGCATTACAATCGCACAAAACATTTAGTAACTGGCAGAATATTGGTAAAATTGCATTTACTTTTCTTAAGACATTTCCGGTTGTTCATATTTGTTCAGGTTATTCACGTTTTTTGTAAAAGTATAGTTTGGTAATGTAAACACTTTGATGTAATTTTACTTTTTTTTTACACCAAAAAGAGCAAAGAGAGAATTTGGGGTTGTCATTATTTATAGGTTATGATAATATTTTACTGATCTGATGCACTTGAAATCTAACTGGACTGTATGTGTCTGTATGTGGAACCTGATTTAAAATAATTTCGACACCATTGATTGTTAATATCTAAAGTGTAATTTTTGCATTTCACAAATTCATCCCGCGGGCCGGACTGGAACCTTTGGTGGGCCGGATTTGGCCCCTGGGCCGCATGTTTGGCACCTGTGAGTTAGAGGATGAGGACATGAGGCTCTACAGCGCCCCCTGTAGATGCATACCTCATCTAAAACTTCATATGCTGTATAATCATGTAAAAACACTGTCTTTTACAAAGAAGCCTTCTTAAATCAACTGCATTTTTAAGCAAAAACATATGGAAAAAACACATTTACACAAACCTATTCATTTATTTGTTGTGAATGCATAACATTTACTTGCAGTGTTTTCAAAGTATGGTTGTAGTACTTGTACTTAATTAAAGGATCTGAGTAAACCAGACTATGTACAGCAGTATTCTGTAGACCCCCTTACCCCATATCACACCATTTGCATGTGCAACCACAATAAAAAAAAAAAAAATATATAAATAATAAATATTTAAATAATATTTCATTCTAATTCTAATTTTATATCTACATAAATATTTATATAAATACCAAATTTATTATTTTTTGCTTTCATTTTTCTCTTTCATTTTTCACTCGTTTTTTCTTTTTCTCTGCACTTGCTTGTTGTATGTTGTTGCTGTTAACTGGGATATTTCCCCACAGTGGGATAAATAGTCTTATCTTATCTTATCTTATCTTATCTTATCTTATCTTATCTTACTTCCTTTACAACTGATCTTCTGTGTCGTCATAATGGAATTTAACTACTGTCATGGCTTTGGTGACACTCACGTCTATTCATGGTTAATCTTTTCAGTCTGGATATATGTGGCTTTGTTTAACTCTGCGGTACCAGTAGCGAGCTGCACATGAACAGGCTGTTGTTGTTTCTCCCGTACACTGTCGTCCTGCTGTTCCAGTTTAGTTTCCCCCTACCTGGAGCACAACAACTGACCAATGGAGGAGAATGTGGTCTCTCTCTCTTTCTCTCTCTCACTCTCTCTCTCTCTCTCTCTCTCTCTCTCTCTCTCTCTGGGTCCATGTACCCCTGCAAGGCTCCTCTGACTCTTTAAAGGTGACCCTTCTACTCAACAACTATAGGGAGGCAAGATTATGCTAATACATACATCACATTAACCTCCAAACTGTGTGTACTGTGTTTAATCCGACTTGATATGCATCAGTTCTGTGATACAAAGGACACTGTTCTCTTCAACATGTTCTGAGTTGTACCTTGTTGTGATGATGGGAGTCACAAAGTCCTCTGAGACAATTATTGTGGTAGGATTTACACTGTCCATGGCATTTATGCAGGTTAAAAGAGAAGAAATATCTATACACCAGTTATTTACCATGACAGACAATTTCACCCATGCTTCTTTTCATTTTCAGTCCAGGTCTTTGATTTGATGTTGTGACCATGTATCTACAGGGTGGGGAAGCAAAATTTACAATATTTTGAGGCAGGGATTGAAAGACAGTGTATGACCAATTAGTTTATTGAAAGTCATGAGAATTTAAATCTTCAAATCATATTTTACTGCATTTCTAACGGTCTTGTTGTCTACCTCAAGTTCAATTGCCATTTTTCTCATGGATTTGGTTGGATCCTTTAGGATTTTGGATTTGAGAGCTTTAATAAAAGCTTTGGTATGCTTTTTTGTTGCTTCCTCCACTTCCAGACTTTCTCATAATAGTTTTGCTCATAGTCATTCTCTTCTTTACATTATAAACAGTCTTTATGGACACTCCAACTATTTTTGAAATCTCCTTTGGTGTGACAAGTGCATTCAGCAAATCACACACTATTTGACGTTTGCTTTCCTGATTACTCATATGGGCAAAAGTTTCTGAAAAGGTATGGATAATAGTGTTAGGTATGATTATGACATCAATATATGTTTGGTTTCAAAACAATTGACGTAGTGCCTGCTGAGAAAAAACAACTAAATGTTCATTGTAAATTTTGCTTCCCCACCCTGTATACAAACTCTCTCCAAAGATCTTGAAATGAACCAAACCTCAGCTCTTCAACACCATGAGCATCATCCTTAGTGCACATGTTGTAGGTTTCAGAATTCACAGAGGAAAAAGCACAGGTGATGACTGGTGTAGGATATGTTTGAAAGCTTTTACAGAATATATGTGATAATATTTATATTTTATTTCCAACACTGTCCTCATAGGGACATCTACCTTTAGAGCAAAACAAGGTTTTCTTCCACCAGTTATTTACGAAGTTTAGTTAGACAAAAAGGAGTAGCAGTAAATCTTCTAAGTCTGTGGAGGTTAAATTTGTCCTGATGTGGCATTTGACAGCAGGAAAAACAACTTAAAAAACTATGTTTGGACTGAAATGTGATACATTTTTGGAAAGTTAGACAGTTGTTTAAGTTCTTTGGAAATTTGAGTGATAAACCTGTGGGGGGAGTGGTCCATGTAGGTGTTAATCCATATGCTAATAATTTTAAGTTTTGGGATCATAAAGAAGGCGTGTCCCTAGTGGTTGGGTCGTTAGTGGATATTGTGTGAGTTTCAGGGTCATTGACGAAGGGGTGGGTCACTGTCCAAATCCCACCCGCTCGTCAAATGTTTTCAAAACAGCAAAACCATTGCAGTGGAACCTGGAAGAACTACCGAGAAGAACGATGACCTGGGCAAATGAGAACCTACACAGACACTACGGGTACGTTTACGCGGCAACACTAGGATCTAATTCTGCAAAGATTTCTCCTTTGCGTTATAAAATCATTCCGCGTTAAGACGAAGCCGCTATGATAACGATCTGCGTTAACATGAGTCCGCGAGGACGGCTGAATATGCTGTAGTGGCCATGCCAGACCAGTAGCTGGCGATCTCCTAACTGTCCTCCTTCGATGGTACATTAGGGATTGACTCATGTTGTTCTGAAACCGGCCGTTGTTGTTGTGGTTGTTCCTTCTTTTTCTGCAACTTTATTGTGTCATAGAGGCTGGCAAACCATCTTGGAGGCGCATTACCGCCACCAACTGGCCTGGAGTGGGTTAACTGGCGGTTCTTGGCTGCGCGCGCATGCGGTGACGTCATATTTTACCCTGGAACGCTCCGATTCACGTTAACACGGAGCTGAAATGCGGAGCGTATCGATAACATTCCACCCTGGACCCTGGTATCAAAAGTTTCTGAATTCAGGCACTCTAGGCACCGTTTCCATGTTAACAGAAGGCTAATCCGCGATGAAATCTTCCCGGAGTCGACTGAATCCTACGCCGTGTAAACGGCCCCTAAAGGCCTAATCCCAATTCACCCCTTGGCCCTCCCCCTTACCCCTACCCCTTGGCCCTCCCCCTTGGCCCTTGCACTTGCACTTGGCACTACCCCTTGAAATGGAGTTGCAAGGGGCAGGGGTTGAAACATTCCCCTATGAAATGAGACAGCCCTTCCAGACCTGTTACGTTATCAGCAGTCATCGATGTCTCTATACACAGATGCGACAACTTTGTTTCCGAAAGAATTCGCCATGCCGTCAGCAGCTGTAACCGTCTCTGTTGCATGGGCTATGGTCACCTTTTTACAGCTATCAACCGCAAACTGCAGAAATGCAACCTGTAACATACTGAAACAGCATTAAATGGTCGATCAAATAATTAAGTTGTTTGTGAAGAAAACACGTACATTTGTGTGTTTCTTTCATCACACTGCTCCACTTTTTTGTTGTGTTTACCTCCATCTTGCCAGTGATTCGAACATGAATTGTGGGAGATTCCTCATACCCCTCTGCTTGTCGTGTGGTCCTGAAAAATCTCCACTTCAAGGGCCAAACAGCCCTCCCCCTTAGCCCTTGCCCTCCGACTCATCGAGAATAGGGACGCCACTACCCCTTCACGTGAATGCACAAAATGGAGGGGGAGGGGTAAGGGGGAGCCAAGGGAGTAAACTGTGACTGGGCCCAATGGTGTAAGGTAATAATATTAATAAAATTACAAATTCTTCTCCAGTAAAATTATACGTTTGTCATGAATCTCTTGAAATGAATTTCAGATCCACCATTATGAGTCACATCAAGCAGAAATATTGTCATGAGGAATCTTACAACTTTATGTCGACAGATATAACATAAATATTACAGATGATGATATAGTAAACCACAAAGTTTCAGAAATTCTTTTTTACTATTTCCAGATTCAATAAAAATCATATGACTGGTAAGTTTATAGGACACGACATGAAAGAAGAAGTTTTCTCTCAGTGGGCGAGTCATGTAAACCTATATATAGTGTACATTTTCAGTTCTCTGAAATATAGAAAATCAGCAGCATGTTGGGGTTAACTGGCACTAAACATAAGGAAGTCTAGTGGTAGAGCTCCACTTTGATGGTGATCTGTGGGAATCCCCTACATATACTGATGCCAGGAATAAAGGCCTCAGAACAGAAGTACAGAGAGTTTATGTATTTTTTATCCGGATGAGTTTTCTTTTCGTTTGTTTGTTTGTTTTCAGACGTAAACTAAATATTCATAACTGGAGAATAGATAGGGCCTTAGGTCAGGTCTATGAAGTGTCCAGTGTTGGCCAGTGTTGACTATTATGTTTGTGTGGTGGGTGGGATGGGGGTCTTTCTGTGTGGAGTTTACATGTTCTCCCCATGTCTGTGTGGGATGTCAACCTCCCATTGTCCGAAGACATACACCGTAATAGGTTAATTGGTCGTTTTTAAAATGCATGCAGGGGAGGGGGACTGGTCATTTGTCTCTATATGTCAGCCTGTAGTGAACTGGGAACCAGTCCAGGGTGAACCCCACCTTCACCCCATGTCAGCAAGGATTGAAATGAATGAGCTCTGTGACTCTAAACCGACAACCACTCAATTAAGAGATGTAGGATAACCTTAGATACAAAAATAAGACTGAAGCATTCATTACATTTATTTCATTTTGCCATCTTTTCTATTTGTTTTTGTTAGAAGTACATGACCAAGAGTGATGTGATAATCAGTTCATTCATTCATATATTCATATTAACCTCTTGAGACCTAGGAAATGTCAGCAAAGTACAAGCTTTTTATGTTTTTTATTAAATAAGTGCCTATATTGGAAACATCATGATGCAACAGTTTTTTCAAATGTAGTTTTTAAAATTTTTATGGAATGTCCTTTGTGGTGGACAGTTTTCTTTTCTTTTTTTTTGTATAAAGTTGTGAAACTCTTGTCCACAAATGTGGACAGAAAACCCATAGCTGGGTCTTGGGAGGTTAAATAGGATTTAGTTATTTCTGTGTGGACGCTTAATTTATAGAGGAGAAATCTGATACTAGTCTCTCCCCGGTTCTCGGAAATGTATGACATATTTTACTGAGTTGATTATGGAGTGTGTCCTTGACAGCTGGTTTAACAAACAAGAAGACAAGACACATTTTAGCTGTGTTACAATAAATGGAAAAAAAAAAGATTACAAACAGTAGGTTTAAAAGGATGTTGTTTTATGTTGATTCAGCTTTTCTTGATTTTTATTGATTTTTAAAATGTGAGGGATAGAGTGTAGAAATTAAAACAAGTATTTCCAACATGGTCTCAACCTGTTAAAATGAAACAAAAACATCTAACGAGAAATTCAACAGCAAAATCCATGAAATGTTTATGAAAACATCATATAGTGGCAGATCCCTTTATCATCAGGTGTTTTAAAGATTCAGTTGATTCGCAGAGTGTACAGTGAAAATGTATACTCTCGTTAGATACAAACAGTAGCTTTTATCCCAAATATAATCTGCTTTCACCGTTCTGCTGTCATTTATTTTTCAGTCATTTCAGATAAATATTATATGAAGTGACTGATAGTGTGTAAATTTATTCCACCTTTGAAGGTTTTGTGTTTTCAATGTTTTTCAGTGAGGTCCACCAGGATAGTGGTATTTTATAAAAAGCACTAACTAATGCAGAAACACAGACGTGAAGTCATCGTGAACAGACTTAACATTGGTGGTTAAAAGATCATCAGTTTGTGATTATATTAAATAACTAACTCTGAAAAACCTAGGTCACATTTAAAGATGAGATTATATTTTGTTTCTAAGTTTAGACATGGAAATTTGAAAATAATAATAAAATACACATCAAATATATAAAAGTCACATCACCACAGCACAAACACCTTAATTATTTAACAGTACATGATGTTCAATCCACTTTGTCATATTTGCCTTTACTGTAGTTTGATGTTAATGACATTAGAGAAAAATGAGCCCCTGTTGTTTTAAAGTATTTCACACGTCTTTTGTGGATTTCATTATAACTACCCAGGGTCTAGAAAGGTGATTATCCGGCACATTTACAGACAGATATTTGCCTTAATTTGCAATGTTCCTATAATTTTGAAGAAAGAAAGAAAGAAAGAAAGAAAGAAAGAAAAAGAAAGAAAGAAAGAAAGAATCACGTGATGAATTGGATCAATAGAAGGTCCTATGAGGTGGGGTCTGCATTCCCCCCCATCAGGACTGGTGTTAAACTGGTCCTCCTGTTTCCTGGACCCTCATGCCGGGTCTCGGGCTCCAGGTACATACTGGTCCAGAGGAGGAATGAGGACACAGTGAGAGAAAATACAAGAACACATCAGGGTCAAAATGAGAGGCTGGTAGATGACAGATGCCTTTGCTGGTGTGAGAATCCGACTCAGCTGTTTGGTCTTTCACCTCATGGCGGCAGCACCTTTGGGGCCAGGGCGATGTGGATGGAGAGCTGTCAGAGATGCATCTGGACGACCAATCACAGCTCACCCTGCTCTCCCGGCGCTCCAGTCATTGGCAGCTGGTCTCCATCATCATGGTGAACATGGGACAGCAGCTGTCGGAGGTCAATGTGGTGAGACGTGCCTGTCCATTTGTCCTTGTCCCAGACCCTCTGATGTCCACACTGTCTCTGCTTTAGATACAGGACACGAGAAAGGTAGAGAATTATGCATCATCACAAGCAAACATCACATTACACAGAAGCACAATTAATCTGTTCAGTCAGTTTGATGTTTGATGTCAGGTTAGATTTAACTTATTTCATGAGTGGAAAGGTGGATTTAGTTTCACTTTGTGGAAATTAATAGCTTATGAGACACATTTTTTTTTTTACAGCTTTTGTGATTTTGAGGAAGGTCTTGATTTACTGGTGAATAAGGCAGGATGAATAAATAAATGACATCGACAAAGAGAGACAAAAAAAACACTGTTTAATAAAGGTCCTGTACTATGCAAAGCAATTTTACTCTTGAACCATCCAAACCAAAATATCTGTGGCATAGTTCATTGTAGTGTGCTAATTTCAAATGTTTGACATGTTGTGGCTATGTTTTTTTTTTTCACTGCCAGTTTTAGTTTTTGTCTTTGATAAACTATAATAACTACAATAACAGGATGTGCTAACTCTCATTTTGCTTCCTCCTGTTTCATTCACTTCCCCATTGTTACATCCTCCCATTAAACTTGTAATTCCTAACACATTTTCATTGTATATTGAATTTCAAACAGTTGCCTCTAACTTTTGTAATTCCACAGTATTTTAGTACTTAAACTATATTCTGATGTTAATACTTTTTTACTCTTAGGTTGAATGTAGGACTTTCAGTTGTAATGGCATATGTTTAGTGCAACATTTAGTGAAGTAAAAGAGCTGAATACTTTATCCACTGCTGTTTAATGTTACATTGTATAAAAGCTTAGTTATTAGGAGTGTATATGTTACAGGTGGTCTTCATGGTCAAAGCCTGATGTCTATGGTGGTCTATAGTTCTGTGCAACTCCTGTGGCTATCAGCGTCCAGGTATCACGTGGATGAAACTCACAAGGTTAACGTGTTACTCTGCTGCACTCTAGTGGTTCATGACAAACAAACTTTTTGTCTGTGGCTTCGCTGCCCCATGGTAGTCCTTAACACTATGGATGTAATATATATTTGGCCGCAGCCTGTTTTGGCGCTGTTGGGTAGTTTCCGCCCATGTGTGCAGCAAGTATCAAGGAAACAAGTAACAAGTAAAATATAGGTCTTTTTTAAGGTTTCCATGTGGTAAATGTTGCATATTATCTGTGGTGGTCACATAATAACTGGCTGCTCAAAATACTCAAACAGATAAAATAGCCCCTAACAAAAAAAAAAGTTTTCCTCAGCGAGGAGAAAACCTGAAGATCTGAGAGGATCATCACATGTTTGCAGCACTGCTGTCCTGTGGGAGCACCATGTGTCTAAAAAATAATGAGCTCATAAAATGGGCCTGTTTTCAGTTATTTGAGAAAATGTTTTTCCTGTGAATCCAAGACATTATTTTGCTTAACAGAAAGACTTTTTTTTCTCCAAACTTACAAAAGATTCCTTCAGTTTATCACAAACATTCAAAATCAAAACAACTGGACTGTTTTGTGTGTGTGTGTGTGTGTGTGTGTGTGTGTGTGTGCAGGAAGTTGGTGAAAATTTGTAACAGAAAAAAAACCAAACCAAAACACTAAACCGAGGAGTAGAAGTTGCATCCATTGAAAACACTAAAGTAAAGCACCATCGGACAGAAGGCTACTCAAGTAAAAGTCCCACTACAAAGATCAACCAACAATAACCTAGAACTAACTTAAATAACTTAGAACTCAGTTCCCAATAAGTTGTTGCATAAAAAAGCCCAGTATGTGCAGTAAAAGGTAGAGACAATAGAAGTTGATATTACTTTGCCAACCTACAGTGTGTAAGAGATAGAAATATAACCAAATTCAGAAGAAGCTTTATTTCATGTATTTTAAAATAATGATAATAATAATGATAATAATAATAATAACAATAATAGTAATAATAATAATAACACGATTATTACACGAGCGAATGAAAATGCTCGGAACCAAAAGTCGGTGACTCTAAGTTTCCTCTCGGCTCTATTTTGTAGTGACACAGTCAAACATGGCCTCCAAGGAGAAAGAGAAGCCGGTTTGCCAAATATTCTCATTTCAGGACTTGAAAACCTCCCCCGACCCGTTTTTCGATTTGCCGGCCCGGTGTGTGACCCCCTCACCGGTTCCGATAGTGATAGATAACGGCTCCTTCCAGACCCGGGCCGGCTGGGCGGCTCCGGACCCGGACTTCGGTGCTCCGCGGATGCTGTTCAGATCCGTGGCCGCGCGAAGCAGAGGAGCCGCGCGCAGCGAGACCCAGATCGGCAACGACATCCCGAACCTGGAGCCGCTGCGGTGGCTGCTGAAGAGCCAGTTCGACCGCAATGTGGTGGTCAACTTCGAGATCCAGGAACTGATTTTTGACTATGTATTCTCACACCTGGGCATTCATTCAGAGGTAGGCTTGAGATTTCTGTTGTTTTGGTTGAAATCCTCAAGAATTTTAATAGAAGTTCAGAAGAAGATAAACTTAAAATAATTATTAATGAAAAGAAAGGAGCAAGAAGGGTAAAATATAATAATTTACCCTCAAAGATCTCAACAGCTGCCAGCAACTGAAAGTATCTACTCATCTAAAATATTTTAGATTGAACCACTAATCCTATGAATACATGTAAATAATTGAAATAAAGTGCAGTCTCAGCTTTCATCATCACACATGACCCGTTTGGACGTTCAGAGCCTGTGTACTGAACATGGAAACACTGTTATCTTCTACAACACAGGTGTCAAACATGCGGCCCGCCAAAGGGTTCAATCCGGCCCCAGGGATGAATTTGTGAAATGCAAAAATGACACTGAAAATATTAACAATCAGTGGTGTTAAAATCATTTTAGATCAATTCAATCTAAAGTGGATCAGACCAGTAAAATACTATCATAATAACCTATAAATTATGAAAAAAAAATTTTTTTTTTGTTTTAGTGTAAACAAAAAAGAAGTAAAATTACAGAAGAATATTTACAGACTACCCTTTTCTGAAAAAACGTGAATAACCTGAAATCTCTAAATAGAAGTATGTGGAATTTTAATAATGTTCTGCCTGTTATTTAATATTTTGTGTATTTGTAGATCCACTGTGATCTCTAAGTTGTGATTCACATGTATAAATGATAAACTAAAGCGTAATATTGTTAACATTGCACTTATTTTACTTAAGAATTTGCAGGTTGTTTATATTTGTTCATGTTATGTTCGAGTACAATTCGTAGATGTAAACATTTTCATTACGGAATTTTACTTTTTTTACTCAAAAGTTCTTATCCTATTATTTGTATTATTTTACTGGTCTGGCCCACTTTCTATCATATTAGGCTGTATGTGGCCCATGAACTAAAATGAGTTTGGCACCCCTGTTCTACAACAATTGTTCACTAGTAAAACCCATGTCGTTTGATAAATGACAGTGTTTGTAGACACTTGTTTTATGTCTACTTAACGACATATTTTACTCTAAAAAGTCACATTTTCTTCAGTTGTCTCTGTTTTGATATAATAACCTTAGTATTTACTCTGAGCTTTTATGAGCATCCACATAAATTAAATACAGGAAAATACCTGATGTTTACTGAAAAATGCAAAATACAGAGGATAATATTATGATAAATGGTGATAAATCACTTAGGGAAGAAAAAATCATTTGGAAGTCAACACAAAAATAAACCTGGGTCTTTAACTAAGGGTTAGTATTAGAGAAGAAATTAAAATTATTTTGAAAGTAAGAAAAACAGAAAATGTCAAGGCCTTTTCTTTGACTCATAAAATGCCTTTTGCCATCAATTGTCACAATTTCTCTATTATCTAATTCCAAAGAAAGTTCAAATATGTCCACTTTGTTGATGATTCATCTTTCCTTTCTTCTGGTAGGGCAGTGTTGATCACCCCATTGTATTGACTGAGGCGCCCTGTAACCCACTCCACTGTCGTCAGATGATGTCTGAGCTGCTGTTTGAGTGTTACCGTGTCCCTTACGTCTCCTACGGTGTGGACAGTTTGTACAGTTTCTACCACAACTCCCTCCAAAGGAACCTCCAGCCACCACACACCGGCATCGTTCTTTCCTCAGGATACCACTGCTCACACATCCTGCCAGTTATCAACGGCAGGTGAGAATTCACAGACACAGTCTTCTGTGATTCTTTTTTTGCACATTTCAAACATCTGAACTTCCTGATTATTGAGTCTGATTTTCTTCATATATTTATGAATCCAGGTTGGATGCTGTAAACTGTAAGCGTGTAAATGTTGCTGGGAGTCAGGCAGCGTCTTACCTACAGCGTCTGCTGCAGCTGAAATACCCAGGTCACCTTGCTGCTATCACTCTGAGCCGAATGGAGGAGCTGCTGCACGAACACAGTTACACTGCTGTAGATTATCATGAAGGTTGGTATCCCTTGTACAAATGTAAAAGCATTTACGGTCTTTTATGGACAATTTACAAATGAAAAATTAAAAGGAATGTCACTATTTTGGTGAAAAAGCTTTGAATGGATAAATGCTGTTTTGTTGTCACTTATCTTTTGTCTAATCCGTTTGTACTCACTAAGACATTTTTGCCACAAAGACTGAACTACAGAGATAACCTGTTGTAAATAATGCAGCTATGTTTGCAACTGTTCTATGTATTATAATGTGAGATTATTATTTTGGTTGGAATTCATATGTTATAAGATAAAATATTTTTTAAAATCTGGACAAGTAAAGGTGATGAGTTCAAGGTTACTTTTTTTATTTAATCCATAATCCAAAGATAGAGGATATTAAGGTTACTATCAAATAAAACAGAGAACAGTGTCAAATTCTTACATTTGAGAATCTTGAAACCTTTAAGATGTGAGTTAATAGTGGAATTAAAACCATTTATTTATCACTAACAACAGACGTAAATGCTCCTCATCTTTGTAATGAAGTCGACACCATAACTTTTTTTTCCTCCTTTTTTCTGCAGAGTTAGAAAAATGGCGCAGTCCAGATTTTTATGAGCGGGAGGTTCACCGTATACAGCTGCCTTTCTCTGGGAAGGCGCCGGGCGGCGGCGTGAGTGTGGAGGAGAGGCAGGAGAGACGAGCTCAGCAGCTTCGACGGCTTCAGGAGATCAATGCTCGCCGTCGGGAGGAGAAACTGCAGCAGGACCAGGAGAGGCTGGACAGACTGATGGCCATACAAGTAAGGAACATATTAACCTTTAACACCTTGACAGTAAAGTATGAGTGAGATTTTGTTTGGATCTGCAGTAAACCTTTGAGGTAGTGTGCAAGTTTGATCAATGAAGTGTTATTGGCGTTATCATTAATGGATGCTCGGCTCTGTCTATAAAACAACAGTTTGTGGTCCTCATTTTTATTTGTGCAGGAGCTGCTGGAGGATGGGTTGTTGGATCAGTTTCATAAGAGCCTGGTGGAGCTGAACATGGATTCCGCTGAGGAGCTTCAGTCGTACATAAACAAACTGCAGCTGGCTGTTGAGCAAGGCAGGCAGAAGCTCCTGCACAGCGATGGAGCTGAAGGAAAGACTGAGGTGAGTGAAAATAGGACAACTTGACCAATAAGGGCTTTCTATTTAATATTGTATTGTGAGCCCATTTGGATTTTTTCCTGTGAATTTTCTACATTGCATGTTATCACAGAAAGAAAAACCATCTTCAGAAACAGTGCACATATAGAATTTCCTCAAATACTGGCTGGGGTCTTTATTAATCTCAGCTGCTGAAGGTATGAATAAGGCCTGAATTCAAAGGAGGGTTGTATTAAAGGCCTTTATTTATATTTTATTCTCTTTAATAAGTAGAAATCATCCTGTTTAGTATGCAGTCTAATTTTTTCCTGCTTAAAATACTGCAGTGTGCTTGTCTACAAATTGTGAGCCTCATAGCATCATATTTTAAGATTTTCAGAAAAGAACACATGTAAGAACTTTTAATAGTAAGTTTTATGTGTGAAGAAGTTTGCAAAAAAAAGACACAATGACTGCATAACAGAGAATAGTGGCTTAGGTCAAACATGAATGGTATACTTTTACAAAAATATAACTTAGAGAGTTGTGCTATGAGGCTAATGAAATGCAAATGTTCCTGAAACAGTTTCAAAATAAAAACCTGTTTTTTGTTTCAGTGGACAGAAACCATCGACCACCTAACAGATTTTTCATTGTATAAACCTTGTCTTCCTGTTGTGCTCCTTAGCTTCCACAAATGACAGAGACACACCTGCAGTGACTGAAACACACCACACTATAGAAGAATGATCTATAAGAATAAAGTGTTTATAACAACTGGAGAATGTTGTGTGAAACTAGTAGCACATTACATGACAAGCACAAGAAGTTGAATTGTGTTGTTTGTTACTCGGTCTCTAGTTGAGAACTGACTTTCATTTGTTCATGTTTGTCTCAACACTGGCTGTTATTAGAGAGCTGGCTAGAAACTGACTCCTAGTGTTTATTTGAGGAAATTTCTGATTATCTTTACATCAAATATAACAAATAAAATGTAAGCTGGACTCCATCGAAGAGGTGGCGGACAGAAGGATGTTGGCCAAACTGACATCCATCATGGTCAACCCCTCCCACCCCCTGCACCACACTGTAGAGGCCCTGAGCAGCTATTTCAGCACCAGACTTTTACACCCCCAGTGCAAGAAGGAGTGATACCACAGGTCATTCCTCCCACAGCCATCAGATTATACAACAGTTCCCAGTAACCCCCCCCCCCATATCACACCATGTGGATATGCAAATACATTGCAAATATGTATATAGTATTTAAATTCAAATCTAAATTCATATAGATACTTCCTTCTTTTTATATTTTGTTTCACAAGTGTATATTTTCTCTTTTGTTTTTCCTGCACTTAATTTTTGCATCTTATCTTATCTTATGGTATCCGATTAGTTCCCAGGTTGCCACCTAACATGATTAATGAAGGGTCTCCAGATCTTAAGATACTTATGCTGGATGGCATCCATCAAAGCTTCTTTGAAGAAGTGTTCTGACATGTAAGAATGTAGATGGACAGCTCTGCAAGTCCCTGCACACCCGAGATTTGGCTTAGAATCTTAAATGTACTGTGCAAAATAAAGTCCTGCTGGTTTTTTGGAAGATTTTGTGAAGAAAAAAAAAAGGCCCCAGTAAGATGTGCAGAACTATAAGACTCTCATGCCAACTGGGACAGAGGGAAGTCTGAAATTTAAAACTGCACTGAAATTATAAAGATCTTACATAAGAAGTGTATGGGCTCTGCATAACTACATTGTGAGCTATGTTTGTTACGTAAACGGTTCAGCTGCTGACGCTAATGAGGAAGCTAAAGTTCTGAAAAGAAGTGTCAACAGATGAAAAACATGTCTCTACGGAGCTGATGGTAACACTCAAATGAAGTGATGATTAATCAGATGTACATGGCGGCACTGTGAACGTGCCATGGGGCTGTACAGGACCAGTTGACATTTAGCCTGAGGCTGTTCTGTCGCTCTGTTCCAGGTGTCTGAGCTGGAGCAGCCTATGGACGATGGAGATGGAGTGGCACTGATGGATGCTGACTTCCCCGAGGACACGCTGCCAGAAAAACCCGCTAATGTGATTCAGGTATCGGCATGGAGACACTGGAGTCCCACACAGATAGTGAAATAACCGTTCAGGCTTGTGATTAACATCCGGGGAGAAAACTTTTCTGTTATCTGTTTTTTTTTGTGCCAAAACGGAAAGAAAACTATGGAACTTTGCTTTTCAGCTCAGACACTTCCTACGTTTCTCCTGCACTGGCATCAGTATGAAACAACTGTGGATTTTTTTTTTCTCCAGCCGGTGTTCAACATGGCTGAATACCACCAGCTGTTTGTGGGGACGGAGCGTCTGCGGTGTCCTGAGATCCTGTTTCAGCCCTCGCTGAGCGGAGAGGATCAGATGGGACTGATGGAAACGCTGCAGTATGTCCTGGCCAGGTAACGTGCAGATAAGCAGCAAAAACTACTCTGTACATACACACAAATGCAAAAACAAAACATTTTGAACCCAGTTTTGTTATATTCATAACATGGGTGTTACAGGTCAGACATATTTTGTTTTGTAAGGGAATGAGCCCTGTTTCTATGCATTTTTTCCTTGCATGTGATGAAAAGGAGAAAATTGGAAAAGGGTGGAAGTATATAATCTGTATACTCACTATGTGAC
This sequence comes from Sphaeramia orbicularis, assembly GCF_902148855.1. Taxonomy (NCBI): domain Eukaryota; kingdom Metazoa; phylum Chordata; class Actinopteri; order Kurtiformes; family Apogonidae; genus Sphaeramia; species Sphaeramia orbicularis. The sequence goes on from NC_043963.1 coordinate 38,404,295, forward strand.
TGAAAAAGCTTATATCCTTGTCATAAAAAGTGTGTGACTGGTCTCACCTCCATTCAGTGAAGCTAAAATATAATGAATGGAGGCATCTGTTGTGGTGACCACCCCAAACCACTTTTTTTAAATTAAATTAAATAAAAACAAAAAAATTTCAAAAGTACTTGAAGTTGTGTTATGTGTTTACAAAACTACAAGAATCTAAAGTTATAGAAAACACATATAAAATTTTTGTGTTTAGTATTTTGCGCGACGGTACGGAACTACAACACTTCTTTTACTGACTTTCACTTACATTGAGACTAGCTGCTCAAAGTGGACAATTATTCAGAGCTCAAGAAAAGAATACCTTTCTGTATGATGTGCAGGTACAGTCCAGAGCAGCAGGAGGTGCTGGTGAGCAATGTGTTCCTGACAGGAGGGAACATGCAGTATCCTGGGATGAGGGAGAGAGTGGAGAGAGAGCTGCTGGCCATGAGACCCTTCCAGTCACACTTTAAGGTACAGCTTGTGTGCTTTTTTTCCCTGTTTTTCTTAATCCCAAAAGTAGAAAATGTGCTTCCTCATTGTCTCCTGAAATCAGGTTTTACTATGTTTACAAGAAGATGCATTTACTGTACATGGAAAAACAAGTTAGACTTTCATTACAATACTTGAGATATACGTGTGTTTTATGTTTGTTTTCATACAGATCAAGATGCAATTTCAGTATGAGATTACAAAGTGCTTGATTTGCTGTTTTATAGCTGCGTTGCATCTTCTCAGATTAGATAACACTTGAACATAAACCAACCACAAGTGGGGGCATACATTACCATCTGTCAGGCTGATTCTGGTGTGGGTTTGGGACGACATAGGCTCTTGGTTTTAACTTTCCCAAACTTAGCCTCAAAACCAAACCAGCATATTAAAATATATCACAATAATACACTGTATGTGAGTTAATTTTCATAATAAACCCTTTAAACCCTAAGCCTAAAGTGGTCCACTTGGACTTGTTTTCGTATTTTGACAATAAAAAGGTTTGAAAATATGCTGTGAGTGAGTCTGTTTGCCCATTTTTCCAGAGCACTTTTTTTTCCCCAGATCTTTCAAAATCTAGCAGCCATTTACAATTTACTGCATGCTATAATACTGCTTCTTGTCCAGCTTCTAGTACAGGCATGGGTGAAATTATGGTAAGGACCCAATAAAGTCTATAAAGCACAACATCTCAGGTTTCAGGAAACATTGAAATTTTTCCAATTACACAAACCGTGAAAGAGTTACAGCCACCCAAACTGGATATGTGGAGGGTGTGTCAGCAATGACACATCAGGTTTTAAAGAGTTAACATAGAAAAAGCCTGTTGTCTTAGAGGTCATAAATGTTAATATCACAGAAGCCATGTCAAGAAGCTTCAAATGTATGACACACAACAAGACAAAACAATGTAAAACATGTAACTACAATCAATTAAGATAACCTAAAAAATGCAGTTTCAAAGCAGACATCATGTGTTGGTGTGTTTTTGTGTGTGAACTGCCTGTTCCTTGTGTCTGTTGCTAACTTCATTCATCAGTGTTAGCAGTGTCTGTCAGCATCTTATTGACGTTCCAACACTTCAGCAAAGCGTACTTACTCAGTGTTGTTTTGACAGTGAAGAAGTCAGTAAAAATCTAGTTTCATGGCAATTCATGATGTATTTTTGTAAATCTGGATCCTTGGGAGACAACAGATTTATCTTTGGGTTTTGAGCAGAAAAAGTTTGGGAAGTCCTGCCTTAGTTCTTGGATAGTTCTCATGAGATGTATTCGTCCATTGACAGACCAGTTGTTAAGTGTGCAGTGTAGTCAACTCACTCGTTAGGTTTGTGCTGCGCTCTAACTGTCAAACAATGGACTTTGTTACCGTTGTTGGGAGCAGTCTGTATGTGTGTTGTGTCCAGTCTGACAGTGTTTCAGCTCATCTTTAGTTTTGTCCTCAGCTTCATATATCTGTCCTAATGGCACTAGATCATATCTAATCTTCCTGGTATTATTTTTTCTCGTACCCATTCCTTCTCCTCAGGTTACCATGGCATCACGGCCGGCTCTGGACGCCTGGTACGGGGCCAAAGACTGGACCTTGGAGCATCCACCTGAAGGAGGGGCCGAGGGATGGATCAGCAGACAGGACTATGAGGAGAAAGGAGGCGAGTATCTGAGCGAACACTGCGCCTCCAACCTTTTCATCCCCATGAAGATCGTCAAACCAGCTCCCACTCGCCCCGCTGAGCCCTGTGTCACAACCTCAGTGACATTGACAGGACCCACCGCCGCTGTCGCCACACTTACACCTGCTCTCCAATGTTCTACAATGGCTGCTGATGTTCCCATGGTTACCTCTTGAACCGAGTCCTCGAAGAACAGTTTTTTTTTTATCATCGTTTTAATTTAATATTTCAGTAAACCCACATCCAGTCATCTTTACTTTTGTCCTGGAGTTCCTTCACCCTTTGAGGACCCCCAGAAGACATGTTTGATCGTCTTAAGGAGACTAATTGAAAATAGCAAAGTTTATTGTTAATTTCTCTAAAAAAAAAGGGTAATGTTCTGCTTGAAGGGGGTTATAAGAGCAGAGGAAATGTCTTCATTTTATTGAGAATTAGAGAGAAAATTTGAGGAAAATGTGCAAAAAGAAACACACAATCCCAAGCAGGACAGATTTTTTTGCAGGAATTACATTAGAAATTTCAACAGTTAATAATACTTTTGGAGCATTTTGTTTTATTCAATGGGAAATTGTAAAGACATGACAGGAAACAAGAATAGAGAGTAAAAGAATGACATAAACACATTGGGAGTCAGGCTGGGATGTTGTGGTTTACTGTTACCTCTGCTCCCCGACTGCCCCACCATTCAGGAGTCTTAAATAAGTAAAATTTCCTGTCTGTTCTTCTGGGTTACTGTGATTTTTTACATTTATGACCAGAGGTTTTGTAAAATGTTGCTGTGTGTAACCAGCAGAAATCATTTGTAGTGAATGGTCATTATGTTAATGATCTAAAAAAAACAACAAAAAAACATTACAGGAATATTGTACGTATTATATGTAAATACAAGTTGTCATTTATATGTTTGTATATATAAACTTTGAGTGATGGAAACACTTTTTTTGGATGGAAGAAAACTGGTGTCACCTGTGTCAGTCTGTGAATCTGATTAATTTACAGTTTCTCATTGTTTTCTTTCATAGCAATTTACGCTGATATCTCAAACATTCCAAAGCAGGTGGTTTTGGTTTTATTTGCGCCTGTTTTATCTGCGAAAACCCTTACGTCATCGAACATTCATTTAATTCTTATAATTAAAGGATCTCTCATAGTTTCTTGGAATATTACACTCCTGTTGTCATGGTATCAAAACTTTTTCCCGTGCAATTGGAGCTAAACATCTTACACCTATGCCAAAATGAAACTTGCAATCATCTTTCTCAACAACTCTCTCGACACAACAGCACACTTATGTTCAATATTAAAAAAAAAAATTAAAAACTAAAAAGAGCAATTTATAGTACAGTAATTTATGTTGTTTTAAATTGACATCTAAATTACAGAGCAGTCGCCAACAAAAACTACAGTAGTATTGTTAGGGATTTTAAGAGATGGATATTTTTTTGTTCTTGTCTGACCACATCATGCTGTCCACTTCTCAAGTAATATCATCACCAAAAGGGAAAATATCAGTCTGGAAATACAGCGATCAGTCATAACATTATATCCACTGACAGGACACGTAATAATATTGATCATTTCATTACAATGGGACCTTTCACTGGGTTTAATACATTAGGCAGCAGGTGAACATTAAGTCCTCGTAGCTGATGTGTCTGAAGCAGCAAAATGAGAAACATAAAAAACTGAGTGACTTTGACCAGGTCCATACTGTAACGGTGATGACTGGGTCAGAGCATCTGTACAACTACAGGTCTTGTTGTTTGTTCCTGGTCTGCAGTGGTTTTAGTACAGACCATAAATAGACTAAGGAAGGACATCCCAGTCTCAGGCCAGTTGATCATCAGTGGGAGGTGTTTGATAAATAAATCTGATCCATGGAGGTCCACCTCTACTTCCAGGACTCCATGGATCTGCTGCTAACATCTTGGTCCAGATACCACACACACCTTCAGAGGTCTGGTGGAGTCTAGGCCTTGGGTCAGAACTGGTTTAGTGGAGAAAGGGGGACCTACACAATATTAGACAGGTGATACATAAAGACCAATTTAAACCACGTTTGGTCTATACTAACCACTTAACAGTGGTAATGTCCAACAAAATCTGGAGATGATCTGACCCAGTGATTGATCATAATTGCTCCCCTTTGTCAACTTGCTCCAATCTCTACTTTTACCATTTTTGCTTTGTCTAACATCATCTTCAAAGTCTAAATGTTCACTTTCTGCCTAATATATCCACCTACTGACAGGTCCTGTTGTAATGGGATACTCAAAATTAATACCACTTTGCCTGTTAGTGATCAGCATTTTATGGCTGATCAGTGTATGTGTCCTCTTGTCTGTTGCCTTGGGGCAGTTCTTGTCCCCTATCGTCCTCCTGTCCCCCTTTACCTTTAGGTCTGTCTTCACATTTCCAAAGTTCTCAGAAAAGAGCTGATGTTACCTGAGGTCTCTCTGCACTTGTAAGGTTCTGACTGCTGTACAGTTAGTGCTATAGTGTTTTCAGAGGTGTGTTATTAATTCAGGTTTTCATTTTGTGTAGAAGTGTTTCACTGAGGACTGCAGGAGATCGAACTTCTGGATGAAATGTCTGATATCAAAGGTAGTGTAGTGTTTAGCAAAATGCCAAAACATACTGCAAAGCAAACAATCTGTTTGTCCTTTCAGTGCCTTTGTCTAAGGCTTTCCTTTCAAAACTACCTGCAAAGGGTATCAAACCTGTTTTTATTGGATCACCAGGTGGAAGAGTAAAATACAAAATATGTCAATTAATTTTCCTAATTTACACACAGAAGGTAACACATTAAAGACTGCCTTTAATGTCATTTGGATTAGTCCACAAACACCATTTATTCAATATCATTTAGATAGATAGATAGATAGATAGATAGATAGATAGATAGATAGATAGATAGATAGATAGATAGATAGATAGATAGATAGATAGATAGATAGATAGATAGATAGATAGATAGATAGATAGATAGATAGATAGATAGATAGATAGATAGATAGATAGATAGATAGATAGATGCTATGGTTGTTCAGGATGAATCTTTGTTTGAGTCCTGGGGACACACCACATTTATCAAGCAGAAAAATCTTCAGTCCTTTTGTTATTCAACATTCACTTTTAGTGTGTAAGCATTGTGCAAAAACTGTAAAATGTGAGTTTTCAGTTTTTGCAATATACTGCTAAACCACTAGGTGGCACAGATCTACACTAAATAAGGAATATTTCTGATCCTCATCTTACACAGTGTTAACTGGGGTTTTCTTTTTAGATTTCAACATATTTACAACACGTGTTCATTCAGAGATCTCATTCCTCAACTCAGAAGCTGGATTATGTTGGCTGATGTGCCCTTGAGCAAGGCACTTAACCCCCCTATTTGCTCCCCTGGCACCTGACATGGTGAGCCCACTGGCATGCAGTGTGTGAGATGCATGAGCTTGGGATCTTGTGATGGGTTGAAGGCAGAGGACACATGTGTGGTGCCTGTTTATGTGTGTGAACCCCTACTGACAAAATAAGATTCTATTCTATTCTATTCTATTCTATTCTATTCTATTCTATTCTATTCTATTCTATTCTAATGACAGGGGTTGTGTTTACAGGATACATTTCATAAAGCTTCAATGCCAGCAACAACTAAATTGTTTAATACTAGGTGAGAAAATACTTTTTTTTTTACTTTACCTTTTTTTTTTTAACTTTACTTACTCATTAAAAAATCATGACTGTCTGCTTTTGTATACACTAACAATATTAAGAGCCGTGTTAGTACCTCAGCTTTCTGAACTGTCAGGTCAGGTTTTCTCATATGAATAAACCTGCTGAGATAAAGTATCTTATGTTCAAGAGGATCCTTGATACAATAAGTAAAACTGAGCAACACAAATACACAAACATACTGTACATACAAACAAAAAAGCTCCCTACTCCAACACCCACCAGTTCCACTGAAATGCCAAAATGCATAAAAGAAAACGTGTGTTTATTTAATCAGACAGTCTGACTGGTATTTGACTCATGCAAGAGAGACCTTAGAACACAGAACAAAACCACAAAATAACAGAAACAGCACAATAGAAAAGGATGGTTTGCAATTTGTTTTATCATATTTACAATTTATTTTAACATATAGGGGAGATTTAGGATGATCTAATTGCTGAAATGTATTAATTTTAATATTATGTATTATTAGTATTTAATCATCTGAACTTTATTTCTTCAGGAGCTCAGAACAGACTCTCTCTTCCCCCTTTTATCATCTTATAGAAGGTGACATCAGGTGTTTGTACAGGACTACTATTACCATATTGGTCATCTGCAATTTTAATCCAATGCAAATCTGACATGTCTGTGATGTTTTTGTAAAGTAAAATTTCTACCTTAACTCACCTACCTTATTTAAGCAAACACAGAAGTACTACAATTGTCAGGGATGTGTGAATTGTCATCTTTGTCATTTGAAGTCATCTGAAACATTCTTTTGTTTCTCCTGTGCATTCATTTTGCATATTTCCTGATTGAAGACTATGGAGGATCTACTGGTGATGATAGATGAAACAAATTCTGGAGGCTCATGTCATGATCATGGATATTCACTGATCTTAGATCCCTCAGAAAAAGAACAAGTCAAAAGATGACGAGAAGAACGACAGGACTGACACCTACAGTACAGAACATTTCTCTATTTTTCAACTGTCATCTGTAAGTGGTGAAACTTGACATCAGAACCAGGGAGTGATATAATTAAATGTGGATAAAAAACAGACTTTACTTATCTGAGCAAATGCATCACATGAAACACCAACATAGGGAATTCATTTGCAATATCATACCGGACCGTACAAACAGGGCAAAAATGCATCATCTTCTATTTTTTATTGTGAACACAGAATTGATATCCCCTTCAGCAGACCACAACAGACCAAATAAAGCCCTTTTTTGCAGCCACTGTTGGGGAGGGTGAGGAGGATACTCAGTTTGTTGAAGTCTACCTTTTAGCATTCGATGTCACTAAGTATCTCGAAATGAACCTTTAAAAGTTGTGTTGCACCTGGAACTAGTTCTTCCAATAACAGATCAGGTTGGGTTATGTGTAGTAATTGTACTTAACCTAAAATTATCATTACAGTGTTTAGAACACTGTTTTTCAACCTTGGGGTCAGGACCCCACGTGGGGTCGCCTGGAATTCAATTGGGTTCACCAAAAATTTCTAATAATTTATTAAAAAAAAAAAAAAAAATACGGTGAATTGAGAGAGACAATCCCAATACACAAAAGACATGACAAACTGTGAAGCTAAAACTGAAGCACTGTGGTACTGTTTATCTTTCAAATGTTCACTGTGGTCGGTTTAAGATGCTGCAGCTCTTTCATAATTCCTAGTTTGAGTTCTTGTTTGTTCAGTATTAATTGTCAGCCTTGTAAATCCAAGCTGGACTGACTATATGTCATGCCAGATGTTAGTCTGGTTTTGTCTGTCTTGTGTGTTCTTCTGCCATTTCCTGTTTTATTTTGTTAAGTTCTCCTCATGTGTCATGTCTGGGGTCTTTGCTTCCTTTCCCTAATCTGTGTCACCTGTGTGATTACCTGTCCCTGCCCTGATTTGTTCCACCTGTGTCTCATTGTCTTCCCTCCCTTTTGTGTATTTAAGCCCTGTGTTTTCCCCTGTTCGTTGCCAGTTTGTATTTTCCCTGTGAGATACTTACCAGTGTTTTTTGGATCCTGTCTGTCTGTCTGTCTGTCTGCCTGTCTGCCTGTGTATGACCCGGTTTGCCATCTCTGTTTTTCTCCTGTTGCCTTATCCCTGTCTGTACTTCAGCCTCCTACTGACTACGTGTGTTCGACCTTATCACCTGTTTATCGCCTGATCCTCATGTCCTGTTGCCTTTCCGTCTGCCTGCCCGTGTATGACCTGGTTCTGCCACTGACCTCCCTCTGCTTTTCCCTAGTCAGATTCCCGATGTGCTCTACCGATCCGGACTGTGGGTTTTCGTCTCCGGTCTGGTTTACTAACCCAGAGAAGAACCCGGGGCTCATTGTTCTCAAGATTTTGTTCATCATCATTATCAGTGAACTGTCAGTGAGCTTGGTGTTTAATAAACACTGTGAACTTTTACATCTGTCTCTGGGTCGTGCATGTGGGTTCAGTCTACGTACTCTGTGCATTACACTACATATATTCTGACCAAGGAAAATGAAATTCTCACTTTGTGCAGTAATCTACACTTGGCTTTTCTGCCTCTGTCCATAATAATATACATTATATAACCCAAATGTCATCTAAAATTAACGCTTATTTGCAACATAGTATAGCAAACTATTACATGATAAAAAACAAATAAATTTTAGCAAAAAAAAAAAAATTGTCTCCGTTTTGAATGTCTGGGGTCACCAGAAATTTGTGATGTTAAAATGGGGTCACGAGCCAAAAGAGGTTGGGAACCACTGATTTAGAATAAAAATTTCTGACCCTTAACCCAAATATGTCAGTGTGCTGTATTACAGAGATATAAACAGAATCTGTTCCCATCCACAGACCGATGTGTGACTGATAATGATAATAAAAAATACATTTTGAAATGGTTTTGGTTTGTCATTGATTCTAAATTATATACTGAACACAGAGAAGATGTTCAGTGATAATGCAATGAGGCAGTAGGTATGATTGGTTACCTTGTTTTTCCTTTGGTAAACTGGACATTTTCTTTGGGATTGCGGTTGGTGTACTGGAAATGTGTGCCTATGTAACTCAAGTGTTTTTATTCAAGAATAATTATTTTTCCACAGTTGATGGACTTAAACAGTTTCTCTATCTGGAGACAACTTCCCCGCCCTTTCACAAGAAGTGAGAGAGAGAAAAAGAGGGAAACTACTCCAAATACAAGTACTAACAGTGGATATAAAAAAAACACTGGATTATAAAATCCTGTTTCACTCACCACAGTGAAAGGCTGAGAATCCTTCACTATGAAATCCACAAGAGCCAATATTACATGATATTCATAGCATACTTCGTCTTACCTTCTATATATATAGTGAGAGATCTGCTAGTAAAGGACATCTCACAGGGATATGAAGAACACGAATACAACTGAAAAGATAAAGACCTTATCCTGCTGGAGGGTTGAGGTCCCTCTGGTCCAGATCTGAGGATGAGAGGAGAGATGATGTTGTCTCTCATAAAAGTGTAGATAATTGTAAAGAACATAGAGACCCCCTGCTAATCCCCATTCTCACAAAGATCTCAAAGGGAACAGCATAAAGTGAAGGTGCCAAATACAAACACACCTGGTTTTGCTGTTGACGGGTTAGACCAAAGTCTCTAAATGCAGGGTGACAGTAGTTCTCTCAGGTTCATGGCTACTTTCTGTTTCCTGGTTTGTATTTCCTAGAACAGTACAAACACAAAAATGTACGATATGCTATTAGGTCTAAATGTGAAGGTAATGCACAATAAACCGACATTGCACACGCGTCAAATACTCAGAGCATATTTGCCCTCACAATTTCAAACCATTGCTCACCACCATCTACACCTATAAAATAAGATAAAAATAATAGAAATGAGTTTTAAAAATATGCTAAATATAGTCTTACCTTCAACCATATTTTAAAAAATGTCAATGTTGTTCAAGCACATTTGTGCATTCGTGCCCAACACCAGATCTTTAGGCAAAATGAGTTCGGCCTCCTTGTGAGGATATTCGAGCAGGAGCAAAGGCCTCCAGTCAACTGCGTGGAGCTTCTCTATCTGAAAAAACAAACAAACAACAAAAAACCCCATTTTTAACCCAATTATAAAAGAAACAGAATAAGAATACATAAGTGCCATGAAAGCCACACAATTTAAGCCTTAACCTAAATTAGTTCTTCTACATCACAGGTTTCCAAAAGCGGCAGATGGATAAAAGTTTGAACCATTTTAAAAACACAGACATACTCTGAACATCAAATCTTGTGATTTTTTTTTTTTTACACTGAATTTCATCAGTGAGTTTTCCTTGTTGAACCAAACAAGTAGACTTAAATCACACTATTGTACATAATAATCTCATAGTGATCCTTTTCACCAACTCATGCTGTTCCATAAAGACATAAATATGTAAACTAATGCTGACAAAAAATGATTTCCTCAGTGAGTAGCATATTAAGAACATTTTATGTTGAAATACAGTGTAAATATAATATATCAAAAGGTTTGACTGACTGATCATTTATTTCAAGTTCATCATTTTAAAGATACACACACACACATACACATACACATACACACAAACACACACACACACACACACACACACACACACACACACACACACACACACACACACACACAGAGGAGCCTGGTTTCCACAGCAGGGCTAAGTGGTCATAATCAGATCCACAACAGACCTGTGACTGTAACGTGATTGGCTCACATTTAACAGGAAGGATTATAAACAAAAAGCAAGGACAAGAAATCTTTTAGTTCTACAACTGTAGTGCAATTCTCCCCCAAAGAAAGGATATAGAAGCATTATCAAAAACAGCATGTTGGGTGCTTTCTATTGCCTTGCCATATGACATAAACCTGTGAGGATTTACTAACTTTTGTGAAACATAAGTAAAATATTTAATTTACTGCTATAAGGCTTCCTAAATATGTTGTGGCAATGTATAAATTCATGCAGTTTTTTGTTTTTTTTTTTTATTTCAAATTGCAAACAACAAACAGACATGCAAATGTACATTTCTCAAATAAATAAATCTGTGAATAAATTAAGTTATAGCTAAATCAAAAGAATAACTGCATATTTAAAACTTTCAAGAAGACCTTTGTTAAGCAACATTACATTACTAGGTTAAATTTTACATATATTCTTCATTGCACTGGGTTGTGTTGGGTTTTTTTGTTTTTGTTTTTTTAATACACAGCCATTCTCACCTCCTCATTTGACCCCCACCCTGCCATGTGTCAGTGACATACAAGTCAAATTCACTGTTAGGGCCAATGAAGCTCATCATTAAGCAAGGTTTCTGAATATGTTTCTGTACAGTGAATGCACCATGTAGATTGTGTGTATTTTAAACACACGTCTGCTGTGCTGGACGTGATTTATTTTGTAACACTGGCTAGTGTCCAATTAGGAGGATTTAACTGTGAACGGGTCAGCGGGGACACCAGGCTCAGCTCATTTCATACAGTGACAAGGGAAAAAAGAGATCCAGGCCTAATGGTGCGACAGATGCACAATAGGGCTTTTTAATGGTTTATACAATGTTATTTAATTTGTCCTGTGTAAAAAATGTCAATCCTTTTCACCCATAAAGACCCAAACATCCACCGTGGACCAAAAGCATTTACTGATCTAAACTGTTTAATACCTGTTGATCCACTAATCCTATCAATACATGTAAATAATTGGTGTAAAATGCAGTTTGTCATCTTTTCATGGTCATCAGATATGACCCATTTGGACGTTCAGAGGCTTTGGAAACACTGTCATCTTCTACAACATCAATTCACCAGTAAAACCCATGGAGTTTGGTAAAACAGTGGATAGAGACACTTGTTTTATGTTCAGTTAATGATATATTTTACTGAAAAAATCACATTTTCCTCAATTTTTTCTGTTTTTGATATAAATAATGAAGTATCTGAATTGCCTTATATGGTCTGAGTCCATAGGTTTGGCATGCTTAGATGTCCCAAGGGACTAATGGTATGTGCACCTCCAAGGCTGGGGAAACCAGATAACCTTTTTGGTCGAACCAGGTATCCTTTTCAGATATGCCAGATATCCTCTTTTGTCACACCAATATCCTTCCTTTGTTTAACCAGATGTTCAGAGACATTTTATGTAAACCACAGACTTATGTAACTGGCCAAATACTCTCCAAGCAGACCATAGTGCCTGTTTGATGATGGACTTTTTTAATAAAATCTTTTACACAATCAAGACGGTGTCAGCGGAGCCTTCTTCATCATCCTCACATCATCACTTTTTGGTACATGACAATAACCTTCAAATTTAATCTCAGCTTTTATGAACATATATATATGATCAGTACATTAAAAATACCTGATTTTCCAACATGATATCATGACTTGCGTAAATAGACACAACACTTTTAATTGGCGTGTTATCTGTACACATTATGCTTTCCACATGTATGTTCACACCGTTCCCCTTATCCAACCTGAAGTGATGTGTCAAATATCACACACTGAGAGTTAGGTGTATTGTTATGTGAACCGGAAATCTTGGCGTAAATTGGCATACGATCAAATGGTGTTGAATAACACATGAAAGGTCGAAAATGCGTACGTATAGCATGCCGAATGTCATAAGAAATGGCATTACATACGGCGCCATTTAACGAGATCAGTCTCTGATTTTCACTGGAAAAATGCAAAATACGCAGGATTACTTTACAATAAATGGTGATAAATCACTTAGGAAATGTTAAATTTATAGAAAAAAATCCTTTGGGAATTGTCACAAAAGTAGCACTGGGTCTTTATAGGTTAATCGTAGATACTTAATTGGAGAAACTATTACCCCCCTTTTCCCTCTGTAAAGACAGACTGGTATTATTAGACTTAAAAATGGTGGACAGTCAGGTATAAAGAGGATATACCTTTTAAACAAGTTAATCTAAGCCTCATGTGTCCTAAGAATGCATATTTTACATTTCATCTTAAAATACCACATACATGTTTTTTTTCCACTTTCCCTTTATACTCCAACAGACTGATTTACTGTCTGTTGATATTTATGTAAAAAGCTGCCAGTGATCACGCCCCTTTCCTGTCAGTGCCATGGATACCATCATGCAGACACCCTGGTAAATCATCCAGAGCATCAGGATGGCTCTGGTGGTTCTGCAGGACTGAATAACGGTGGTGAATATACAGCTGTAATCTCACAAATACAGATTTCCAAACAGTTTGTTTCCAGAACAGAAAAAGGCTGTGTATATTTCAACAGCAAGTCAGTATTTTTGATAATTTTGTATTATATTCAGAGCATCCGAACTTGGCTATTATTGGAAAAAGAAATGAAAGTATTTTTCAATATGTCCCCTTTAGATTCAAATAATCCCCTTTTGGTATTTACAGCCCAACATCATTAAAACAATACTGTGACCTTTGATTTTTAATGCAAAGAACACATACACTCTGTTTAGACTTGGTTTTAAAATTAGGTTTTAGTGACATAAATACAAGTGAACACACACTCTGACATCTATATATTCATCATATATTTCCATAATGTCTTGGAGATCACTTGTGTTTTCATTTTGTTACATCCAGCGATATTTTAGCTCATAGAACCATGCACAGAGACTGCCAGATTTGTCTCAAACAGGCTCACTAAGGCTTGGACTAAGGTGCCAAGGATGCCACTGGACATGGACATTGGCATAAATCATTTGAATTAGACCTTTCCTGCTGTGATTGTAGTCACAAGTGTCATAACCAATGGCAGAATTTAGCTGTACAACAGGTGTTGAAAGAACCAGCATGAACACAACCACTTGTAATGTGGTATCCATGTTGAAATAACAGGTGGATTACATTTTATTTTCTTTCAGAAATTTAATATTTCAACACAACCCTGCATTTTCTGAATTAATGCTCTGTTCCCATGGCCTACATTTTACAAAATATCCACCCTAAAACACAAAAATGACCACAAACTGCTATAAGCATTCAACCAAATGACAAATATGTTTAACATAAGTGTTGGTTTGACTTGTTGAAGCGTATTCTTATATTGATTTTCCCACAATAAAGGTATGTGTGTCCAAGATTAGATTAGATTAGATTAGATTAGATAGAACTTCATTGACCCTTTACACACAAAAAAAAATAAAACAAGAAAATAGCAAAACAATAACTATAACAAAACAGTAATGAAAAATTGAAATTGCACATGGGAAATTACCAGTAGAAACAACAAGTAACAAAGGAGTAATAATAAAGAAGTAATAATAGTAATAGTAATAGTAATAATAATAATAATAATAATAATAATAATAATAATAATAATAATAATAATAATAATAATAATAATAATAATGATAATAATAATAATAATAATAATTACACTACTATTAATAATAACAATAATAAATGGCTTATTATGTTCTGATATTCTTCTATAAATGACAGACAGACAGACAGACAGACAGACAGACAGACAGACAGACAGACAGACAGATAGATAGATAGATAGATAGATAGATAGATAGATAGATAGATAGATAGATAGATAGATAGATAGATAGATAGATAGATAGATAGATAGATAGATAGATAGATAGATAGATAGATAGATAGATAGTGTAATAATTACAGGATAAACGTTATAATAAAGTGATAACAGTAATGGTAGTCATAAGAACTGTATAAGTAATATAAGTATCCAAGTAAGTAAGTAGTAATACTACTACTACTACTACTACTACTACTACTGATAATAATAATAATAATAATAATAATAATAATAATAATAATAATAATAATAATAATAATAATACACTCACTAATACATCCATATCACCTGTATTTCATGTGTTTGGTGCATGTTCATTACACAAAGTAACATTAGACATTGTTGACATTGGTATGACATCAGTCTTTTATAATCTCTCTTCCCATTTGAACTTTCCCTGTTCAAATGGGTATACAATGTTTTTTTTTTTGTTTTGTTTTGTTTTTTTATTGTCACTGAGGAAAATGTTTCAAAGATCTCAGTTTTAGTTACCTATGCCTCTTTTTGTATGTGGATTAGAGGTCCAAATGAAAAGGAAACTGTTGAAATTGTCTGTGAGGCTGTAGATGGGGCAAACAACATGCTCAGCAGAATTTTTCTGTACAAAAAAAATCTGCATTGTAGGACATAGCCCTGAAAAACAAACTTCAAGAACTAATTCAAATGGACGACACCAGCTGTTCATCAAAGCTTCAACATTTGATCTTTACATCTTCATACATGGAGGCATTTCATTGCCATATCCTATCAAATATGACATTTATGGTTTGTTTGGTTTTTTTGTATCAGTTCAGTGCAGTAATATTATTTGGACACATATGCACAGATGCATAACTATTCATATTTACCATTATACAGTCTTTTCCAGCTCTCCCTATTACAAAAACATCTGCAATATTTCTGTGTTCTGTGGAATACCCCCTTGGATTTTTTGTTCCCAAAATGAAAGTGTGAATAAAATAGCTCAGTGAAAGTCTTTTTGACTTCTTTTCTTAAAATTGAAATTTACAAACTATCAAACAGGGAAAATATTCCAGTTTTTGTTGCTGTTTCTAATCCATGGACAAAGCTTTAGAGCCATCTTTCAACTCTAACCAGGTAAGTGTTTACTTAAATAAAAGGTTGACTTGTGTGTGAAGTATCTCTTTAAAGCAGAATGAATGTGCTTCTATTATTAGGGTTAATTTTTCAGTGAAAAGCCCACCTGGCTCTTGAATAAATGCAGTGCACAGCTCAGACCCTCCTGCACCTTTTCGAGTGGCTTTCTGTGGTACATTTTTGTGGCTGAATATCTCCCTAAACTCCAGCGTTAGTCTTAATCTAATCATTATTTCATTAGTAAAGTGAATTGTGGGACAAATTGTTAACCAGTACAAAGCACACACTCAGTACCCACTCGTATGTGAGTCTTGGTCAGAGATAGTGGGAGGCTAATTTGGGAAGTACAAGACAGCTACAGAATCTAATTTGCAACAGATCAGACAACTACTCTATTAGACATATGCAGCTCTGGCAGGTTGCAGCTCTGTGGCCCTGTGTCACACTGGGACTTATTAACATCTGCAGACGGCTCATCTGAGCCCCATGACAGCAGTATAATAAATCTATGCTGCTCTAAAAACCTTTGTAGCTCCATTTTTACAAATAAAGATTGATCTTTTGTGAAAAGATCATGGCATTACCATTATCTGACAGACAGACTGATGCTAAAAGAGCATGAAAAATAACACTGATCCTCAGTTTGACCTCACATCCTCCGAGAACTTGTTTGAATGTTTGAGACAAAGTGGAAGGACTTCTTTTTCTGCAGAGGGTTCAAGAGCAGGTACCTCGAAGTGCTTCACAATAAAAGAAAGAAAAGCAATTTAAAGATTTAAATTAAATGTGGACGTTCACACACAAAAGTAAAACATAACAAAACGAAAGTGTAGGCCACACGAGCTTGTTCTTGAGGTTTTTAGGTGTTCGCAGATCTTAAAGGTCTAATATGTAACCATTCTCATGCTCAGTCCTTGTACTGACTGAATGTTCGCAGTGGCTTCTTTACCACATGTAACACACAAGCCAACCTGCCCTGAGTACAGTATGACAGTATGACTGTACAACAACTGTCTGGAGTCTATCTATCTATCTATCTATCTATCTATCTATCTATCTATCTATCTATCTATCTATCTATCTATCTATCTATCTATCTATCTATCTATCTATCTATCTATCTTTATTTATATAGCTCCACATCATAACAAAAGTTATCTCATGACACTTTACATTTAGAATTGGTTAATCCTGTTTATACAACTTGGACTGACTCCATTCAACACAAGTCATCAAACTTATGCTGCATTCCAGGCAACCCGTAACTCGTGTTTTTCCAAACCAGTTCAAAAACCAGTTCAAAAACCATCTGACCAGTGAAAAGGCACTGGAATGGCAGTCAAACCCGTGAACTCGTACTAGATTGATGTACTCCCAGTTCCGAGTTCTGATGTCGCATAGCAATGGCAGTCCCCATGGATGTGGTGTTTATGCAAATTGTTTATCAAAACAAGGTATTGCTCTGACATTATTTATCTGCAAATGTTCTGCATAATCAGCGGCTGCTCTAGCATTAGCTAGTTGTCAGTCCATTGAGTGCAGAATAAATTAATACCAAATACGTATCTGAATATATAAATAACATAACATAAAAGGTAGAACAGCTTCTCTTTCCTTATGCACCATTTTTACTCCTCTGTTTCCTTCAAATAAGCAAAGAGCAAGCACCATTGGTGATAGAATTGATTGTAAATGAGCATAATACAGTCCACCATGCTGGTTTGTTTACATCTAGCTACTACAATTCCTTACACTCAGGCAGTTTGGCGTGACTTGCCTGGAACATTACAAAGTTGTGAATGGCCTGGAATGCAGCATAAGGTACTGACCATGAACGTATGGAACTGTGTTGTACCATAAGGGTTCATACAATTATACAAGACATTCTTATTATATTGTATTGATAAATTAAAGTCAGTATATATAGAAATAAATAAATATATATTTAGCTATTTTTAGTGTAGGTAGATCATTTGGACTCTGAAAAAGTGTGGACACCCCCAAGCTAGGCTGTGATGTGTCACCAGCAGGTGGCCCTGTAGGCTACATAACTTGTGGTTCTGATAAACCAGGAAGAAGTAGAGCAGTCTTTTTTTTTTTTTTTTCAAGGATGAGTCAGAGGAACAATTTAGTGTCCTCTGTGACCTTTTTCACACTTGCTGGAAATACATAATCATCATGGATAACGACTTCCTGCCAAGTGTCAATACAGTGGGGACTTCTGTTTTTTGTGACATTTCATGTTTGATGTGGGTTCTTGTACGTGGTGTCATAATCCAGTTATCCCCAAACCCTAACCCTAAGACATAGAACGTGACCCCGGCCCAGGCGAAATGCCACAAGAAATAGGAGTGCCCAACACAACGAGACAATATGGATAAGAGGGCAACCCACCTGACCGATTTGCCAAATATTACATTTACTGATGTTGCAAGAGTCATTGAAACTCCGTAACCAAAAAGAACAAAATCAATAAAGGGCACAAAATTTTTCCACAAGGAATTTGTCCATAAATATCAAGTTAAGTAGAGAGTGATCAGGCTGTTGCTGAACTGCTGGCTAGAATGACAAGTCATTAGCATGTTTACTTAGACATAATTTATGTATAATGTACAGTCAACCTTACTAAAGCATTATAGTCTACTTTGAATGAAGCATCATGGCATCAGTTTGTTCTGTTTAGGGTTGTCCAAGTAGAGGTCTTCTATGTAGTGACAGTAATGTTAGCCCAATGCTATCATCAGTTAACCTTTTATTCGAGTAACATTTGTGTTTATGTACGTGTGTGTCTGTCATCTTAGTATCAAATGTACTAGACGGGCAGGTTTTTGTGAGAGTTAGGTTTAGTTAATAGTTAATCTTCCTGCGTTAAATGTCTGCTGGAGACCAGTGGTGGCTGCTTGTCTTTCAGAGAGGGGAAGCTCATTATCGGCTTACATAAAAAAAAAACCTGTCAAGTTATTTAAACATAAATTCGGCCCTCTGTTCCTTTTTAAGATAATGGCCAGTAACTATCTACAAAACGATATTAAACTTGAACAAGAAATGATTAAATTATGTAACTGAAACAAGAAAACACTGAAATGATGTTAAATTGAAACAAGGAAGTACAATAAGTGTGTTTTATTTACAGTGCAAGAAATGAACAAGTAATTTCGTAGTGGTTTCTCTCTCGATTTCACAAGTAGAATGATCAACAGTATTAAACTGAACTCTGTCAAGTGAAGGAGTAGATCTCAAAATAGCTGTCAATCAAAGGGGATTCAGCCTTTTGACTGATCCTCCAATCAGCAAGTGGAAGCCCAGCGTCCAGCCCAGCCGAGGTCCACCCACAGCTCCATTCACCCCCAAAGACGCTGAGCGTCCGGAGGTGGGACAACATCGTGGCATTTATCCAATTACCATCCAGTTTTGAGGCAATGAAAAAAACTGTTCCACTCAGTCCCATTGGAGTGCATGGACGCTGAGCGTCTACAGGCAAATGCATTAATCATAGATCGTATGAGAAAACAGCGCAACGGGAATGTATGAGAAGTGAACAACATCGAGTCCGTTGATTTGTGATAAAGCTGATTCTGAACAAACTCGTCTTTGAGATGAACGTGTTCTAACACATTTGTAGTCAATGAAACGTCAGCACAACCGTACATATTTAACCATTTAATTTTCGTAATTTTAGGGGAAGCTGAGCTTCCCTTGCAGTCTATGAGAAATGGCCTCTGCTGGATGTCGGGGCCTAGATTTTACGGTGAGGATGAAAGAAGCACAATAACCCTGTAGATTTATAAAAATTTATTACAAAATAATGTTTCAAATCGAAGTGAACAACCAACAATAATCAGCAATGATCAACACACAGATTCAGAGATAAAGTCTTGCTGTCCGGCCAAACAGGGTGCAGTCTGCCAAGACTGGACAGACACATAGAAGTGACTTGACTTCTTCCCTGGAGTCTTGGTGCTTTATCGCCTTACAGGTTTTCCCAGGATCATCACAGGTTTTCCCTGGATCATCACAGGTTTTCCCAGGATCCTCTCAGGATCCCCTCATATAGTTATGATAGTGTTTATTATGTAGTTCCATAGATGTTCTAGTTCAGTTATCTGTGCATCAACTGCATCCATGTGTCTCCCCTTACCTCCTCCCTTCTCCCCCTCTCCCCCAGTCTCTCTCTATCTCTATCGCTCTCTCTTTTCTCTCCTTTACCCTCTTTAACCCCAACTTGTCAAGGCAGACAGCCATCCTCCAGGAGTCTGGGTCTGCTCGAAGTTTCTGCTGTTAAAGGGAAGTTTTTCCTCGCCACTGTCACCAGTGACAAGTGTTTGCTCCTGGAGGATTCTGTTGGGTTTCTGTAAATTGGCTTAGAGTCTGGTTTTGACCAACTCAATATGTAAAGTGTCATGAGATAACTTTTGTTATGATTTGGCGCTATATAAATAAAATTTGATTGATTGATTGATTGATTGATTGATTGATTGATAGAAGTCAAAGAGCCTTTATACTGTGCAGGTGACGTAAGCATGTTTACCTAAGTTCTATAACATGTCCCTACAGTATCTGGTATTGACTAGATTTTATTGATTTGCTCAGTATCTTCAGCATAGCAAGTACAGAGTCTAAAATCATCAGAATGACAAGTACAAAGTTTAGACAAAATGAATCAGCAATGATTTGTTTTCCTTCCACAATGGAGACATACGTACTACCCTTTTTAATCACAAACTTTGGTCCCTCATCCCACCGGACTGCCTTAATCTATTTCCATCTAACTTCACTGATCACAGGAAAAGAATGAAAAGACAGACATGGCTGCTTTTGGGCATAACAAGAGCAACCTGGAACGCAACAAAAACTCTTGTTCTTCGCCTGTGCCGTTGTTGCCCTGATAGGCGAGGATGTAGAATTCCGCAATGATTGTGTATTTCCGGTCAAAAATACGGAAGTTGTGAAAAAGGTCGATTAGTTTACACTACTTGATGAAGAAGAGGAAGGAACAGAAGGTTTAGTGGCATCTATAAGAATCTTATCAGCACTTAGGCCAATGAGAACATTTGTTAGAAGTTAAAAAAAAAGCTAAAGGATGAAACTGAGGGGTCAAATAATACTGCACACGGACATGTGATAAAAGAGTTGCATTTTTAATTTGACCTTCCAAGTTAAGTCAAATATGTATCAATCAATATTTTTTTGTTGTTTAATAAGGTTTATTGTCATTATCTTTCATCTACATCACTGAAATGCCTTTTGAGGTGAAGGGGTTGAATATTTCTGATTGCAACTCTAAGATCTTGCGTCCCTACAACCACCTGACGTGAGTGCAGTGAATTACCTCTTTAAACATCCATCAACACCAATACTTAGAAAATCAATTTCAAGACACACACCAGTCCTGTTGCTTCAATAGGCCTTTCACTGTGCTGACTGGTTATTTTAAGTGTCCTTCAAAAACACAAACATGCTGATTGTGGCACATAATTATGTTTTGGACTTCAGCTGCCAGACGTGATTAACCAGAAGAAAAGGGACGATTTCCCTGAGTGTTTGTGGAGGCTCTATGAAAGCACTAAGACTCAACCACAGACAGTTATGCCTGTGTTTATTTCCACTTGGTGTCATTCTTTTTTAAATATTTTAACATTTCTGTTAAAACTGAGGGTTGAAAAAATGGAGTCAAATATATTTCTATGCATCTGTAAAGCGGTAGCTTTTTGAATTTGTTGTGGATCTTTATTGTTTGGATTTCTTTGTTTACATCTGCAGTTTGGGTAACTGGAGAGGTCCTTAGAGATTCCCCACGGACACAGTGAAAGGACAGATTGTTTGTGTGCTTTTCCATTTCCCTCGTTTGTTTCCCAAAGGGGCCAAAAAGTGTTTATTGAAAAAAAAAAAAAAAGAGCAAGTAAACCCTCTTACACAACTTCTACAGATTGAACAGCATGATATGAGCATTAAAAGCCTCTGCATGTTTCTACTGGTGTATTATGATCAACATAACTTATCCCATTCAGCATTCACCAACATAATCACCTCTACAAGGGACCAGAGGCTGTGATTGCACACAAATGACCTCTTTCTCCTCCTCCTCCTCCTCCTCCTCCTCCTCATGTAGAGCAACAGGTCCTTGTGCACAACTGTAAAAGGCTTTTGGTTCCCCATACTTAGGGCCTGAATTGTTCTGAATTTTCTTCAAACTGGAGCAATGATATTTCGGACTGCAGTAGAGCATGCCAAGAGGCACCCGGGTGTAAGTAATGAGAATTCTTTTCTTTTCTTTTCTTTTCTTTTCTTTTCTTTTACAAAAAAATGTAGAAAAAGACAGTAAATGAAGCAGAAAGGTGACAGAACCAACAATTGTGCAGCTCTGATGTATGTGAATAAATCAGATTAAACAAAATCTTACAATCTAATTTTCCGTAATTGCATAATAACTCCAATACCAGATTAATGTTAAATATTTCTGGGTTATTTATGATGCTAAGTTGCAGCTATGACCTTAAATTCTGTGAACTTGCTGTATTGTGTTGGTTTCTTAGTTTAGTACAGACATATGACACCGTACACAGTAACAAAGAGGGAATACCACAGTTTTAATACACTGTGTAGACAATAGGGATGAAGATCATTTACAGTCTCTGACTCACATTAAGCTCTAAATAAATCTGTTTTCTTATGCTCATAGCTCTGTTATAATATATCTACACATTATGACTACTGCATCCTATTTCCTCAAAATCTTTGGAAACACTGTGCAACATATTCAATAAAATCTTAAAACAATCCCATAAAATGCAGATACGCCTGTCAATCATTCTTTGGTTCTCTCAAAATCAACTATTTTTCATTGTTCACTCACTGTAATTTCTAACTTTCACTGTGCATAATGATGTCTCTGCAGAATTTGACACATTGAAGGTTTTCACACATTCACCTGCTGAAGGGAAAAAGTTTCCCCTTGTTCAGCTAAAACCCAAATGGAAGAACTGGACCTGACAGTTTTTGTAAGATCAGAAAAATATTGGAGCCGTTCCAGATCTAGAATGCCTCCAAACTCCAATTATTACTCAATGCAAGGTAGTGTTACATCTTATAACATGACTGCATCAGGTCTTTAAAGAGCGTTGGTCAGCTAATGATGAGGACAGCTGCTTCCAGACTCTAGGGACAGATTCACAAGGAGTTTCTCAGCAGCATTGTGTACTGTTCATTTCACCCCGTGAATGCCTCTCTGGTTTGATTTCAGAACAAATGTGGCAGAGACTCATTGTCCCAGAACGCCACAGGAGAGCTTTTCTCCCTGTAGCTATTAGACTCTGTAACACCTACACTTACACCTTATATTTGCAATGTGAAAGTGACATTGTTATCTCTATAGTGTACCACATTTGCCACTGTATGTTATAATTCTACATCTACTTATTTACCTCAATGTTTTTACATATTTTAGAGGTTTATTTTAATATATTCTTCCACTGAGCATTTAAAAGTACAAGAATTTCTTACTGGATAAATACAGTTCTTTTTATCTCATCATATACTGTTGTATCATCTTATCATGTATCTTCACAAAAAAAAAAAGCCAATCAATAAGACCAATCTCAATAAAGGTATAGTGAAAATAAAGAGATGGGGAAGGCAAAACATGCAAAAATGCAAAATGGTGGATGTCAAAAGAGAAAAGTAAAATGTCAACTTAATACATGCAAATAAAAGCAATGAAAAGATAACATCAGATCAAAGGAAGCCTATAAAAATAGTTTTCAGCAGTGATTTGAGGAGATGTCATTAACTAAGTACCAAATGAAACTTTGAGAGGCTGTAAAACCTATGACTTTTATAAACCTCCTAAATCTAAACTGACAAAATCTTAGTATTTTGGAAATGAGTTCTTGGAATAAAAATACATTTTTAAATGTGAGTTGTCCCTACAGGGGACAGGATTATTTCTACTTTTCTAACCAGCTCTGCTGTCAACGAGTAGAGTGACAGAGCGGAGTGAGTTTTTCCTTCTTGTCATCATCATCCCAGGAGTCAGAGAGGGAGAGAGAGAGAGAAGCAGCAGAGAGGAAATCCCTATGAGACTCTACCAGAAATGCTTGATCTGGTCTATCATCCTGTCAGACAGACAGGCAGACAGACAGACAGACAGACAGAGATGGAGACAGTGAAAGACAGACAGGCAGTAAGAGAGAGAGAGAGAGAGAGAGAGAGAGAGAGAGAGAGAGAGAGAGAGAGAGAGAGAGAGAGAGAGAGAGAGAGAGAGAGAGAGAGAGAGAGAGAGGAGCTGTAGCTACTGAATCCCCACGAGACAAAGTACAAACCTTGATCAAGTTACAACAGTCAGAGACAGACAGAAGGAGACAGACAGAGAGAGAGAGAGAGAGACAGGCTGTTAGGGAGAGTCTGAAATGTTAGGAGGCATTTAAGCAGGCATCTTGACAGAAAACCTGGCAGATGGAGAGATGGAGGGTCCGACAGACAGAGATAGAGGCTATTAATGTCAGGCAGAGACACACACTGTAGAATATTTACAATGAATACTTTAATTTTTAGGATAGTCTGTTACTGTTTGGACAGGCAGGTTCCAGTCCAACCCTTCTTTATAAAGGAGGTGGGTGACATTTTCTACATTCTGACTTAGATGAAGTGAACAAAGGGCTATGCACTGGACAACTGAAGTGAAGGTTAATTCAGAGTCTTTTCCATACATAAACCTTAAATCACACAACAATATCTAATGAAATATCATTCTTTTTATGAGCCTTCAATCTTACAAACTGACTGATACACACCAGTGATGAATCACATGGCTTTTTAGTATAAATATGGACAGTCTTTCAACAATTCACCCTCAAAGAAAACTCTGTATTCTCAGCTTTTCTAAACATGTATCTACATTTCACTACGAAGTTCTCAGTCAGTTTGTGCAAAAGGTCTGCACCGAAGATTTAAGACGATTTCAGAGCTCTTACAAGTATTTTCATGATTGGTGTCATAGTTAATATGACTGGTAGTATTATGACCACCAATCCAAGACCAAGTCAAAACTACAGTGAATACAGGACATAACATTCATGATGAAGCATCAAGATCAACCCAACACCAAGACTAAGACTAGACCAGATACACAATCTGCTCAAGTTTGATGTCATGTTACTCTGAGACTAATTTCCAAATCCAAACAGTCAACAGTGCTCATGCTTCTTTACTATAAGTTGTTGGTTTGGTGAAGCACCAGTTAAGGTTCAGACGTATTTATTTAACTCAAATACTGTGGTGAATGCAATTTCTATAGTCTGCATTTCACTTACAGCAGATTTCAGTTGTAAAATACTGTTTAAGCTGATGGTCTATTCACATCAGTGCATGGCTTCACTTTGTGCTAAGCTGCTTATTGACGTAAATTGTTATTTTAATGATTTTACATTGAGCTGGACAGCACAGTAAAGGGACCCAAAATCTAAACACATAGTAGCCCATAAAGAGGTGAAACATCTCATAAAATATTTATTCTGTATCAGGAGAATACATAAACATCCAGCCTGGTAGATGTAGTGGGAGCTAACATTAGCTAGCTAAAGTGCTAAAGCTAGCATTATCTATTGTTTAAGAATGATAATTTTATCATTTTCATCCACCTCTATGCTATATCTTCACATGGGAAGTGATAATAAATGCATTATGGCTTACCTGTCTTGGTTTATTCAGTTAGTTTATGAGCAATAATGGAGTTACACACTACATGTCTAATCTCTCACAACACTAACATAGGATTAGCTACATTCAATATGCTAACTAAATTAGAGTTAAGTAGCCTTTAAATGTACCTTGTTGGAAAGTAACTGTCAACCAACTAAAACTGCACCATGAAACGCACAGAATATACACTGGTGGTTAATATGTATAGCTAATATTTATTTGGGAGTAATTTCTCGACAGCTATATAGACAAACAGACTGCTAACATTACTTAGCTGGTTTAATTAGCGCCCCTGTCATCAGTTCCAAGATAAAAGTCCTGCTAAAAGTTTGACATGGCCTAAACTATGTCTGTAACCACCAAAAAGCCCCAATACACTGTTGGCCCACATGTAAAGCCACCTTTGTTTCTTTTACCTACTTTGTTCCACACTCAACCAAAATTTTAATTAGCATGCTTCCATTTTTCTATCTGTTTGTTGGGGGGTTGCATGTATTTTCTGCATATTTCAATTTAAAAAAGTATTAGCCATTGCATACAAGTATAAAAAGTGAAAAGCAACTATTGAAGGAATCTTATTATAAAGCTCTCAAATATAGTAACAAGGTAAAATAATTCCAATAATCACAGCCTTTCTGTAAATTAAACCCATTTGGAAAATAGTTTTTTTTTTTATCAGTTTCCTTTTTATGGGAAAAACTATTGAAAATAGTTCAGAAAAGCGTTGAGAAGAAGTTGTGTGAATTAACTTCATTCCTGAGTCAATAAAAATGCTGTATATGCCCTTTTTAAATTGTAAGAGTGTGCTATTATTTGCATATTCACAGATACATCCATGTCAGGAGTCATGAGGTTGAAGCTGATGGGGGATGATGCAACGTAGAGAACAGTGTTACCGTTTCCCTATCAGAATAATATCTACAATCTCATATCCAGTTTTACTTGCAATGGATTTCACCATATGAACAGCGGAGCAAGTCTCTCTTCTTTTTCTAAAGCTTGCAGACAGCGGACTATCACGGAAAAAAATTATTAGAAAAAACTAAATTAAAAAAATATAGAAAAATACTTTAGATTTCAAGTATTATCTCCACAGTGGCAATAGTCTTAAAGTTATTCAGCTTCACCATAGATAATATAGATGATGATATAGACAAGAACTTTAATGAGTATGTGTACATATGTCATCAGTTGTACTTTCTTAAATGATGATCACGTTTATAAACATACATGTCTGAGTATTGATAGTTTGAATTTTTTTTATTTTCAGCTCATCCCCCAGTTCTTCTTCATCTGTTTGGGAATGGGCGGGGCGGGGCTGTATCTGATCCGACTGGCCAGAGGACCACACGTTACGTAAGGATCTTTCAGTTTTTGCAACACATCTCATACTGAATGTTATTTACAGTATAGGAAATATTCAGAGCTTTTACTTAAATAAAAGTAATAATCAATACACTAATGTGCACATATTTAATGTTGCTGCTGGTAGGGCTTATCTTAATATACTGTCGGATTGCTTAATCTGTAATAATAATAATACATAATTATTGTATTATGAATGTGAGAGCGAATGAATAATGGGTCAATAATGTAAAGCGCTTTGGGTGTCTAGAAAGGCGCTATATAAATCCAATCCATTATTATTATTATTATTATTATTATTATTTGTTATTACATTTTTATTTCAAGTAATATACATTTGAAAAGTAACTAAAGCATACAGGCAGATGTAATGGTCTAAAAAGTAAAATATTTGCCTCTGAGAAATAGTGAGTAGGATAGAGTAGAAGAAAATGGAAATATTCAGGTCCATGTATCAAATTTGTACTTGAGCACAAGTACTTTGCTGACTTAGTTTCTTTACACTGCTGGTATTACAGGGGCACTGAACACTGAAGTTTTCACTGACAATATACAGCAGCAAAGAGACAACTTAATAAAAGATAAGCAAATGGACAAGAAAATTAAGACAACATCTTCAAAGCAAACACAGAAACATCTCCCGTGTAAACAAAAGTCTGTTTTTGTTCTCCTAGAAACATTTATGTTGTAACTTGCAGAAAATAAAATGAGTTTCTGTTGTGATATGCTGTCAAATTTCTGGGTTTTTCTTTCTTTTCTTTGTTTATTTGTCAAAATATTTCATATTTTTTCCATCTTTTTAAACAATTTGCCTGATCTGGCAGACGATGATGCAGACATCTGTTTAATCTTTTTTTTCTCCACGTTATTTAAGGACAGTTTGGCTGCAGCTTCTAGAGTGATACAATGCTCTCCTGCAGACCGGAGACAGGATGGAGAATACCAGCAGATATTTAATTATTATGCTTTCTGAACTAGAAAATGATGAGTTTGACTGTAATTCAGCAGACTTGCTTCCTCTTCATGCTGAAATGCAGATTTGTTAACATTTTAATGAGGCACATAGTGGGTCCATGAATGACTTTTCACATAGAAACCAAGCAGAGCGGTGGTCTTTAATGACAGTGACTGACAATAGCGATAACTCCCCCTTGAAGTGCTCTCTCCTTGAATTTTCTCTCCTCCTGCTGCTATCCAAACTGTTGATTCCCACTTACTGATACTTTAATAACAGCTAAATACTTAGAGCACAGGGTGGTGCCCTGTCTTGCGTTTTTGTATAGCTTTCATAATTTCTTCACAGTGACTGTTTACACGCCAGATGAAATTGTTAGAAAGAAGATCCTGGTGGTGGCACAGCAGGTTTAAAGCACATACTGTGAGCTGAATCTGTCTCACAGTTTTTGGTCGTCCTCGCTTCTGTTTTTTAAATACTTTATTATACTTGATCTGAGGGATTAAATAAATCAGACTTCCCAGGATACTTGCATGTTAGTTTAGTAACAAGAGTTTGATTCACAAATGTGAAGTTCGTAGTGAATAATACAATATCAGTTTGTTTCCCCTTTCTCTGTGTGCCTGTAGCTGGAACAAGACCCAAAACCCAGAGCCATGGAATAAACTTGACCCTACATATCAATACAAGGTAAAACACTCAGAAAATCTCATTTCATTCACACTCACATTCACATTTCTTGAATATTTTGAAATTATCGATCTACAGTTATTTGTTGATCTATTTCCAACATATTCTTCTGTTTCATTGTTTACTAAAAATGAAGCCACAATGGAGAGGCCATGCGTGAAAAACTAAGCACACCCCATGGTTCTATAACTTGTAGAACCACCTTTAGCAGCAGTAATAGCATTTTGGCCCACTCCTCTTTAAAATGTTGGTTCATTTCATTAGAGTTTCAGAGCTTTACTTAAAAAAAGGAAAATAAAAATTTTCACTGAAAAAGGCATGACATAAAAAAATATATATATGAAGAAACTGTTCAAAATCAAGGCAATTGTATGAATTGAATGTAAAAAAGCCAAACTTCAGGAGGTTAAGGTTTATGGCCACACTTCTGTGCATAGCTCTCCAAATGTCCCATCACAAGATTTCAGTCAGGTTTAGGTCTGGTCTTTGACTGGGTCATTATAATTATACAATCATTTTCTCCTTCAGTAATTCTGTTATTGATTTACTTCTGTGCTTGCGATCATTATCCTGTTGCATGACTCAGTTTCAGCAAAGCTTTCGCTGTCAGACACACAGCCTTACATTTGTCTCTTCAATATTCTGGTATACAGAGGCGTTCACGGCCTGCAAGGTGCCCAGGTCCTGTGAGACTTTTTCTAATTGTACTGTCATGAGCTTTAACATTTAACATGTTAATTTCAGACAGTAGAGTCACAGATTTAGCTCTTGATTTTTTTTGGAATTTCTCTGAGTGACAATCTGACCTCAACCTTGACCGGTAAATTTCATGGGACATCCATTCCACTGTCATGAAAGTTTTCCATTTGTGACTAATCTGTCCCTATAGGGCTTAATACTGAAGTCTCCACTCGATGACATTTTTATAGAAGTTATCGCACATGCTGATGGTCCATAAATCAAGGTCCTCTGATTAACAGTACATGAGTGCTAATTCCTGTGGAAGCGCTACAGTAGTACTTAAGTTTTTACACAATGGTTCTGCATATTATCCAAGTTTTTGTTTATTAAATAATGCATAGTGTTACTTTATTTTTCAGAATAATCAGGCAGGATCCATATATGTCTGTGGTTTAGCTTTTCGAAATGTGATTTACTACTGTCAAATAATTAACAGCCCAAGTGATACTGACAGAGGTGACAAAAGTCCATATACTCTGGTAGTGGCAGAGATAGGGAGACTCCCATAAGGCAGTAAAAATTAACGGTTGTTGTCAGTCATAGGGCAGTAATTATATATATTTGCACTGGGCTGAGTAAGGCTGCACAGTAGCTATTCTGCACAAACACACACAACATTATCTGATATGTATGAGGCTGTGGTTGGTGAATGGCCAAAATAGTACACTTTGACCCAGGACAATGGATTGTCATGTGACAATTTTTATTTATTTATTTATTTATTTTTAAATGGAAGCCCATTTCTACCACTGTGATGAAAAAAGTCCTGTGAGTCAAAATACTAATTCATTATGTTTAGATAATAAGTTATCATTTCAATTTACAGGATGTTTTTTCCACACATAGTGGTGGCAATGGGCTTCCATTCCAGGTCTAGATACCAAAACTACTTAGTTTGGTTTAAGAAAAGATAACAGGTTTGGTTAAACAGACCTTTTCACAACACCCTGACCTAGGTGTGTATTAGTGGCTTTGGACACACTGGACACACACAAATGTTTCTTTGCACAATGACATTAGGTTTCAGTTGATTTTTATTTTCTCTTTCCTCAACAGTTTGTGAACATCGCCACAGACTATGAAAACCTGAAGAAGAATGGGCCCCAGTTCTGAATCTCCATATAAACCTGAGTGGGAGAACGTGCTGATTCAGGATCAGATCTATTCCGTGTCATGTGGCCCTTATTGTTTTGGCATCTCTGTGCCCCTATGGTGTTTGTAAAGCACCCAGTGATCTTAGTTATGTGTTAGGATGTACATTTTTGAGGAAATAAAGTTCAGTAGAGTTTGCAGAATTTCTATTTGCAGGTCCACAGGAAAGATGCAACACACATAAACAACTCTGCATGTATTCACTATGTCTGCACATTCAGGATGTGTTTCATAAACATCATGGCTGTTCTGAGTTAGAAACAGCATTTACATTTTACGTGTTTCTTAAGCCACTATTGGCTTTATGGGTACAGGACGGGTCAAACCATATGGAAACTGGCTCAAAATTGCAAAAAAAGATTCATGAGACAGAAAGATGGAGACATTACTTGAGAGTTTGCAGAATGGACCAAATGGAAGATGTGTTGACAGAGGACAGAGGAGCATGGCCGGAGATTTACCTCATTATTATAACATTTTGAAATCCCATCTTCCCTCCTTTTGCTGTGTGTTATGTCATATGTAAAGGCTTATTTGATGGCTTCTATGACCCACACATACATATGTACAGTATAGCAATAGTTGTTCATCATTTAAAGAGTATAATATGTAATAAAGTATGAGTATAAAAAAAAGTATTTTAAAAAAGCACTGCTGATTTTGTAAGTTTTAGCTTTTATATTGTGGAAATTCCTGCAAATTATGCTCATGTTTATATGGGAAAAACATAATATAATATCAAATAATATAGTATGTGTGTGTGTGTGTGTGTGTGTGTGTGTGTGTGTGTGTGTGTGTGTGTGTGTGTATCTATCTATCTATCTATCTATCTATCTATCTATCTATCTATCTATCTATCTATCTATCTATCTATCTATCTATCTATCTATCTATCTATCTACAGTACAGGCCAAAAGTTTGGACACACCTTCTCATTCTTCGCATTTTCTTTATTTTCATGACTATTTACATTGTAGATTCTCACTGAAGGCATCAAAACTATGAATGAACACATGTGGAATTATGTACTTAACAAAAAAGTGTGAAATAACTGAAAACATCTCTTATATTCTAGTTTCTTCAAAGTAGCCACCCTTAGCTCTGATGACTGCCTTGCACACTCTTGGCATTCTCTTGATAAGCATCAAGAGGTAGTCACCTGAAATGGTTTTCACTTCATAGCTGTGCCTTGTCAGGGTTACTTAGTGGAATTTCTTGCCTTATTGATGGGGTTGGGACCATCAGTTGTATTGTGCAGAAGTCAGGTTGATGCACAGCTGACAGCCCTATTGGACAACTGTTAGAATGCATATTATGGCGAGAACCAATCAGCTAAGTAAAGACAAACGAGTGGCCATCATTACTTTAAGAAATGAAGGTCAGTCAGTCTAGAAAATTTCAAAAACTTTGAATGTGTCCCCAAGTGCAGTCGCAAAAACCATCAAGCGCTCCAACGAAACTGGCTCACATGAGGACCGCCCCAGGAAAGGAAGACCAAGAGTCACCTCTGATGCTGAAG
Organism: Sphaeramia orbicularis; assembly: GCF_902148855.1. Classification (NCBI taxonomy): domain Eukaryota; kingdom Metazoa; phylum Chordata; class Actinopteri; order Kurtiformes; family Apogonidae; genus Sphaeramia; species Sphaeramia orbicularis. The sequence continues at coordinate 38,435,978 of NC_043963.1, forward strand.
ATAAGTTCATCTGAGTCACCAGCCTCAGAAATCGCAAATTAACAGCAGCTCAGATTAGAGACCAGATGAATACCACACAGAGCTCTAGCAGCAGACACATCTCTACAACAACTGTTAAGAGGAGACTGCGTGAATCAGGCCTTCATGGTCAAATAGCTGCTAGGAAACCACTGCTAAGGAGAGGCAACAAACAGAAGAGATTTATTTGGGCCAAGAAACCCAAGGAATGGACATTAGACCAGTGGAAATCTGTGCTTTGGTCTGATGAGTCCAAATTTGAGATCTTTGGATCCAACCACCGTGTCTTTGTGCGACGCAGAAAAGGTGAACAGATGGATGCTACATGCCTGGTTCCCACCGTGAAGCATGGAGGGGGAGGTGTGATGGTGTGGGGGTGCTTTGCTGGTGACGCTGTTGGGGATTTATTCAAGATTGAAGGCAACCTGAATCAGCATGGCTACCACAGCATCCTGAAGTGACATGCCATTCCATCCGGTTTGCGTTTAGTTGGACCATCATTTATGTTTCAACAGGACAATGACCCCAAACACACCTCCAGGCTGTGTGAGGGATATTTGACCAAGAAGGAGAGTGATGGAGTGCTGCGCCAGATGACCTGGCCTCCACAGTCACCGGACCTGAACCCAATCGAGATGGTTTGGGGTGAGCTGGACCGCAGAGTGAAGGCAAAAGGGCCAACAAGTGCTAAGCATCTCTGGGAACTTCTTCAAGACTGTTAGGAAACCATTTCAGGTGACTACCTCTTGAAGCTCATCAAGAGAATGCCAAGAGTGTGCAAAACAGTCATCAGAGCTAAGGGTGGCTACTTTGAAGAAACTAGAATATAAGAGATGTTTTCAGTTATTTCACACTTTTTTGTTAAGTACATAATTCCACATGTGTTCATTCATAGTTTTGATGCCTTCAGTGAGAATCTACAATGTAAATAGTCATGAAAATAAAGAAAATGCAAAGAATGAGAAGGTGTGTCCAAACTTTTGGCCTGTACTCTATCTATCTATCTATCTATCTATCTATCTATCTATCTATCTATCTATCTATCTATCTATCTATCTATCTATCTATCTATCTATCTATCTATCTATCTATCTATCTATCTATCTATCTATCTATCTATCTATCTATCTATCTATCTATCTATCTATCTATCTATCTATCTAAAAACTGTGTTCTCACCCACCTGAGTGGTATTGTGTCTGAGGGTTCTGCGCATGATCTTAGCTGTTCCTAGGACGGTGGTCTTTTGGACTGTCTTTCTCAGATGTTCCTGGTATCTTCTGGAGCCATCCTCCCACCTTGGGGGTTACTGCCCCTAGAGCCCCGATCACTATTGGCACCACTGTTGCCTTCACACCCCACATTTTGTCCAGCTCCTCCTTCAGCCCTTGGTATTTCTTGAGCTTCTGGTGTTCCTTCCTCCTGATGTTGCTGTCACATGGGATTGCTACATCTATCACTACCACTGTCTTTTGATGTTTATTGACCACCACTATGTCAGGCTGATTGGCCGTCACCATCTTGTCAGTCTGGATCTGAAGTCCCACAGGATCTTGGCTTGTTTGTTCTCAGTCGTCTTCGCAGGTGCCTCCCATCTTGAAAGTACAACAATCTAGCATGCGCAGCGTAAATGTAAATTGTCGTACATAGCCTGATCAAAAAATAAGTCATCAGATGGATTTATCTTAGCAAACAGGTGGGAGCCTGCCATTGGTTAATGACTGCTAGTTTTAACTGCTTATTTAATTCTAAACTAGAAAGCCCTGTCTGATGCTCTTTACATCATTTAAGGTCCAGTTATAATGCTTTAGTCTGCTAGAGAGCATTAAGAATGAAATGACTGGACAATGTGATAACCCATCATGCCTAATACCTACAGTATTAATTATTATTATTATAATACCTGTGGAGGCAGTGCTACGATCTGGGGTTGATTCAGTTGGTCAGGTCTAGGTTTAGAATCAATAAGTGTCCATAAAATGAGGTCAGCTGAACCTGAATATACTGAAGGACCAGATCTCAACATCAGTGTTTTTTTTTTCCTTCTTTGATGACACAGATATATTCAAAGATGACAATCCCAGGATTCATCAGAAACTGTTAAGGAGTGTTTCAGGGAGCCTGAGACATCATTTTTACATGAGTACAGACTTGAACCCCATTGAGAATCTTTGGTAGGTGCAGGAGAAGACTTTACACAGCGGTCTGACTCTCCATCTTCAATACAAGAAATTAATGTAACTAGGGATGGAAGTTTTTTGAAGCAATATTTTTTCTACATTTTTAGGTATAAATATAATACAATGACCCTATAAAAATGAGTAACTTTCAACATGTCTTAGTGGCGTACATCGATGACAAGTGCATGGACTCTGATTTCTATGTTGAGGACTGTGAATGAATTTTGCACAAGAACACTTACATTCACTCTTGAGTGTGTACGCCTCTCTTCTAGTCCTCTACAGTGACACACATGTACAACACTAACTCCTGTAGTTACATTTACTGTTCACATGGCTAGTATCAGAAAAGATTGTATCTAATTGACAGTTAAGACCAAAGTGACCAGACCTCATTTGTTACTTCACATCTGTTACATGATTACAGGATTAGCCGTCACTAACTCCACAATGAATGTGTGAGTCTTTTTTGACATTCATCCCACCTTTACAAACTCACACAGCTTTCCACAAACACTGTAAGTAACAAAGCAAGATTCGGATCTTTTTCCACATCATGAGATTAACACAAACAATCAGTAACTCTGATGGAACCGATCCATCTGTTGGCCATGCAGCCGTCACTCTGCAGCCTGATTATTGTTCTTGTGGCCTCATTCATTTCTGTGTGTGTGTTCATATGCATCAGTGTGTGTGACAGCAGTCCCGTGGCTTTGATCAGTGACAGCAACAGCAGGATGCTCAACAGATCCACAGTATGGCGATGACGTGTGACATGTGACAGCAGATTGAGCACATGGTGTACAACCTGAACACACACACACACACACACACACACACACACACACACACACACACACACACACATACACACACACACACATGCACACACCGCTGTCTTTCTATACTTCAAACACAAGCCTTATAATTATACTGAAATGAATGGGATAAAAATAAAAGGTAAGTGTTAAATCCAAATGAAAGGTCGGCAGCTGCCTCCTGGTGCACATGGGTCCATGAGACAGCGCCTCCTCTTTTACTTTTACTTTCTGGTCCTCTCGTGCTCAGTCAGTCTTTTTAAGTGTAAGTGTGCTTGTGTGTGTGTGTGTATGTGTGTGTGGGGGGGGTGTTACTGATTTTTAAACTTATATGTAAAGCACTTTGTGCCACATCCTGAATGTATGAAAAGTGCTATATAAATAAAGATTGATTGATTGATTGATTGATTGATTGATTGATTGATTGATTGATTGATTGATTGATTGACTGATTGATTGATTGAAATATTTATCCCTCCCTTAAAGCATCTGCAAGTTGACAGATTTTGCTTATGATAATTTCACTTCAGATTTACATCTGGAATAAATCTGCGTGACTTATGTATGAGAAGACTGATTTATTTGTTTGATTTATGTACGGAGTATGTAGTAGTGTTGTAGTACTCAAGATTGCTTTTTGTCCAACAAAGAGGTCTCAAAGAGGACTTTTGTTTTTGTTTGCAGGAATATCACTGCCAGGGCATTGTCTGTTTTCTCTTTCTTTTTTTTTTTTGCTATTAATTATTGCTTCTCAGCAAAGCCCCTCAGACCCATCTTTTTTAGACAAACATCAGTCAAGGAAAAACAATATAAATGTTGAAGACTCTATAATAGTTAACATTGTAAGACATTAACAATTGAGCACATGCCTTCTCCTCTGTTCTTTGTATCAGTGCGTGCTTTGCCCAGAGTTCTGTCTCTCAGACAGAACTGCACCGAGACCAGTGGACTATGAGTGAAGGGCAGAACAATCCACAGTTGCTATGTTTTTCCACACACTACACAAGCTTGTCATTGTCTCCTCAATGTTGATACTCCAAGCACACCAAAACAAGAGTAAAATAGACAATACAGTCTGAGAGCAGGGTCTCCACAGGCAAATAAACACTGATAAAGGGTAAGAAGTGATGACTGAAAGGATTATTGTTTTATGGGTGTTACATATTTGGTCTTCCACTGTCTTTTTCAAAGGAAAATAAACATTCAAAACTCAGCTGATCTCATTTGCCTTAATATATTATTAATATTTTGGATCTACAGGTTTAAGTGTTCAGAGTTAGGGTTAGTTTGGCTTGTGGGGACTGAGCTGCCTTTGCAGAGGTTTGTATTTAGTAATAACCAGCCAATTACTAAACTCTAGGGATCATTATTTATAATGTTCATTGTTTTGTTCAAAAATGTTTTAATTATCAGTCACATGAAGGTGCATTTACGCATATCATTGTAGAGACTTTAGCTTCCTTTGTAGAGGTTTGCTTTCTAGTTTGTTTAATTCAATATCCCATGTACAACACATTGTCAATTTGGTGACTGTTTTTTAATGAAGCCCAAATAACTTTTTTCAAAGTAGTTTCCCGGGAGTACTTTTGGTGTATATTTTATTCTTGACTGGAGATAAATATTTTTGTTTTCTTTTAAATGATGTCTCCCCTTTCTTCTTAATCAGCTTCCTCAGAAACTCTGTCCAAAGGTAAATTACAAACAAGTTCTTAAAATTCGTCGAGGATCTTTGTCTTGTTCAGTGAATGGTGAGGTCTTAACTTGTGTTTCATCTTCTTAAGAAACATCAGACATTCATCTCTATAATGCAACATCCCATTATGCAACATCAAAACATGACTGTGCTTTTGAACACTACAGTGATTATTGTGCCAGTGACCTTGAACGATGGAACTTGAGGGATCTAATGGGTTCCCTGAAGGATTTAAGGGCCCTAAACACATGCGTCAAAGAAGTTATCAGGTCGTGAGAAACAGGCACAGAGATGAGACGTTATTTGTTTAGCGATGCTGGTGTGTGTGTCGGTGTGGATGTGCATCTGTTATGTTTATGTGTGTTTTCAAGTGAGAGCTGAGATCTTCTCTCACATTTGACCTGCGATTCAGCTGGTCAGTCTCTGTGGATAGAATGTACAGTACAGAAATCCTCTGCCAGAAGCTGAAGCAAAAAAAAACAAAAAAAACAAAGTGAATTGCTGATGAGGAGACAAAGTAGCCTCAGTTAAAACAAAGGTCCATTCAGTTTTTCAGTGGAAGACATTTGAGGCGCTCCAGTAGCTGTGGCAGACCTGCTTCATGTTGTAGAGTTCATTTACTGCTGCTTTGTAAAAGCCTTTGTGTCTCAGAGAAAATTTTTCTTTCAGAATAAGAAATGAAAACATGCACATAAAAAACATGTCATCCTAAAATGAAAAAGAAAACCCTGCTTTTAAAAGAATATGCGTCTGACAGCTTCAATTTAAAAAGCACCAGGAGAAACAGTGTTTAAATAAACATTGAAGACGGGGACGTGTGTTACATAACTCTCATCTTCCCATTTAGAAAAGAACTGTCCAGTTTCGTTAAAGATTATGTAAGTGTGTGATCCAAGGCAATAAACAACCACTAAAAAAGTGATCAAAGAAGTAGTAGCTGCTGTGTGTTCCTGTATGATGATGCTTAAAATCACAACGTCTTAGTTTAAGTAGTGCAGTTGAATTTTTAGCTTTTATTCCAGGGTTTCTGCAGTGTTGATGAATTTTATCCTAAGATATTTTCATGCCAGATAAAGAAGGAGTGGATAGCAGTTTCAAAAATAAATAACAGCCATAGTAGAAAGGAAAACTAGTGAAGTAATATGACCTAGAATTATTCTTTTATGTCATCATATATACTGCAGTAAATAATCACTTAAGAACCAGGTAAGTGACAGACTGACAACAACTAGCAATTTACAAAGCATTTTTTAAAAAAAAGAAAAAAGTAAGACTATTGTGTTGGGTTTGTTTTTTTTTTTTTCAATTTTATGCTGTTCCAGACCTGTTTATACCATGTGTTTACATTAATTCATGCGGTCACACAATTTATTTTTATGATAAAACCGGTCAGTTTTAAAATAAGGCACATTAAGAACATAAGAGAGGATCCACAGCTTTGTGTCAGGGTCCTTTAAGAGGCTTATATCTCTATTTGTCTCCCTGTCAAATATTCGTGACTGTTTACAGATCGTCTGAAGTTTATTTTCTTTTCTTTTTTTTTTTTTTTGACTCTTCTCTGAGGTTGACAGAGAGAGGAAATGGCCAGAGGAAATACCACAATCTTCAGTCAACTGCAGTGTTTATAAAAACTCTGAAGCCTCCTCCCTTCTCCAGCTGTAAACTTAAATGATCTGCCTCTCTAACAAATGTGACTGTGTGACCATCAGTGACAGCAGCAGAGAAAGGCCAGATAATCCACCGATTTTAGGCATTCAGCATCGAGATTTTATTTCAACTTTTTAAGAAGATCAGCTGTTTACAGTATATACAAGGTACTTTATTCATAAATCTTTCACAATAGCCATGTTTTATGATATGAAATTAGAAATCCCAAATCAGAATTCAGGTACATAAGTATGATCTACAAATAAAGGTTAAGTTTCAAAGATTGCTTGAATATGCCAACACAACAACTGCAGGTTTCCCAGGACCAGTACAAAGTCCAATGTGGATAAGAGCTCTGAAAGTGGATTAGTGGTGAATAATACAAAAGCCTCCCTTGACTTAGGGTAACAAGCAACATGGGAAAAATATCTATAAGAAGAGCAGATGCAGTGATTGGTTTATTTACAATAATAATATACATCATGATGACACAGAAATTTCTTAGTTCATCTGAGTGGAAAGAAACATAATCAAGTAAATAAAAATCTAGTAAATCCATTTTATATGATTATACAATAGCTTTAAAGAATATGAAAATACAAATAATCATTACAAAGTAATGGACCGCACTGGTAAATTAGCATGTTAGCATGGCCTACCACTTTACAATAAGGGTAGCTACCTGTGCAAAAATTAATATGCAAATGGTTTATCATTTATAAAGGCTGTTAATTATATTGTAAACACTTTCTAAATATTAATAAGATGTTACAACCCACAAGACAACAAGGACAATTGTGGCATTGACTCTATCATGGTTACCTTTAGTTAGCATGCTAGTGGTTAGCATGCTAACTGTCCCGTTAAATTGCAATTATAATTTGTGGAATGACTACAACAATGAAGACATATCATTTTAAAAGGCTAAGAGTGTTGTGTTCAAGATGGGAGTAATTTGAGCTAAATGAGTGGCTTAGTAACAGTGTTGTGTTAAGCTAATGTGTGCTAATGTTTTATGAGTCTAAAATAAACATGGAGCTCTACTTGTGGTTGTGTGTTAAGTATAATGTTGTCAGTGGCTGTGAAAACAGTCATCAGGTTCATGTGTGTCTCTTACAACCGATATAATGGTATACACTAAATTTTAAAAGATGACTTAATCGCTGATCTTGAAACCACATGACCACCATTGAAACCATCTTTGAAAATCTGAAAACTTTATTAGTAGTTTGTAAAGTGTTTGCAGCCTAGTAAACAACCTAATTCTAAATAATTTATAATTAGTTCATAAGCGTACACTATTCTTAAGATGAAGTGGTGGCCCTCCTTGAATTAGAAATTGAAGATGTTTAGTTTTTTTTTTTTGTTTTTTTTTATGGAATTGTTTAAGTAGACCTCATCCTCCTGTATTGATGTCTCCTATCATAAATTAAATACTATGTTTTTTGTCTTTGGTAAAGTTGCGTAGACATATGGGACTTTGTTTTGTGTAAGTTTACACACTTAAATCTCACTGTGAGCACAGATGATCAGGGAGTCTACACGTGACTAAGTTTTAACCTGGTCTACTTCTGGACTGATGCTTGTTTCTGTGGCATTGGCCCAGTGGGAACCTGCCTCCACGGTCTGTGGTCATCAGTGGTCAGTGAATCCTGGCATGGGGAAGGGCCTGGCAAATAGCTCCACCCGCTGGCGGAGGTTTGCGATGCGAGACACGGTCTCCCGATCCTCCAGCAGGAAGGTTTTGAAGCTGGCAAGATTTCCTGATACAAGATGAGAGAATTCAGAACTATAGGCACAGATACATGATTAAGTAACATCCAATGGCAAATGGAAACTTCCTCACTAAGCAAAACAAATTGTTATAAGTGTTTGGTGTAAATATTGTCATTTATGGAGCTTTGGTAAATATTCTCAGTCCACACTTTCAGATCTGAATCCCACCAAAATAGTATCCACAGGAAAACACAGGGGAACAAGTCATAAAACAAAGGTGATCTATATATTAAATTATATTAAACATAATGATATTTTTGCACCAGGAATGGTATAAAGCACCCAACAGCAACATGAACAAGCTGAGGCTTAAAATCAGGGTTGCTCTACCCAATTTTGGTTTATGAATATGTGTTGTTTAACCCTTTCATGCATGAATTATGAGAACCTTATCAAGATTTTTTTTTTCCTGAGTGTTTTTATTCCTCTTTAGGCACGAAAAAAAAACCAAAACAAAACAAAACAAAAAAAAAAACAATGCAATTGAAATTATTTTATGAACCTATTTTTCATAGAGTTGCAAAAATGTCCACTGAGCTGGACACCATGCATTTGATTTTTGAAGCAAAGAAACATGTATTTACTGATATACTGTGTGAAAACAATGAAATAAAAATATTTTTAATGCTGTTAATCTGATGTTTTCTCACATTTTAACATACTCTAATACTAGTTATTACTCACTTCATGGGGATAACATGCAAAAGGAAAAAAAAAAACAAAAAAAACTGTTAATTACAGTCTAATAACAATTAGCAATTGATTTACACTCAAACATGTCACTGCAGATTAAGTTAATCAAGAACAGCAAAGTTACAGGAATGGTATGAATTGCAGTGTATGGGATGATGCACAAGCGTCCGCTGTGTCGGCTGATATGGAACTAAAATAACAAAACCCATGAATATATAAGAGAACAGCTGTAGAATAGCTGTCCACTGTAGTGACCAGTATACATGAAAGGGTTAAAATGAGCATGTGTTCTTTGTATTATCAAGGCTTGAAAACACTACATTTTTATCACTTTAATCAGTTGTAATTTTTTTAAAGAATTCAACAACATAAATATGAATATTTTAATTTGAAGTTGAAAGAAATGTCTCTAGTTTCTAGAAAAAATAATATTGTGAAAACAGTGATCTCACAGTGGAATACTTCTCAATGAAACTTTGGGTTTTCAACATCTCAGCAAGTTCTTTTTAGTGATGATGAAATTCTACCTGCATAACCTGCATCCCTGTAGCTATATGCATTTTACTTTGGATTTGTGCATCATGTTTTTCCTGGGCAGCGTGCCTCTTTTTTAGATGTTAGTTGTGATTGTATCTCGAATATTTACCTCAGCTGAAAACACAGAAGCATATGATGCATAATTTTCTTGAAATATTTTAAAAATTTGTTTATGTATAAAATGAGTCAGGAGGATATTGTTGACAGAATCATTTGAACAATATAGTATTTTTATCAGAATATTAACCCTCAGAGACCTAGACAATCATCCACAGCTACTATATTTATCTATTTATTTTTTCAATGTTTAGTGTCATCTAAATCTCATATCCTATCAATATACTTTAAAAGGTCAGATAAAGCGGAGTTTTTCAGTTTTTCACTGGTATCACTATATTTGCTATGTTCCCATTGGTTCTTCATGTTCATGTTGGTTGTATTTCTCTGAAAAACCCCCCACCATGCTTCAGTGCCCTCTGTTGTAATACATTAACATTTCTTGGACACACTGACATGGCCAGTAAATGAAACATAAATGAAACAAAACCCCAGGAAAATATAGGATAATATCAAAATAAAGAGCCACAAAGTCAAAGCACCTCAGTGCAATTCTATAAATAAGAAAACACAAGCCTCCTGAAGCTAAGTTAATCAATATTCAGGCAAATAAAATATAAAATTGGGGCTTAAAGTTCAAGTGATGTGCGATACTTGATGTGGACTATGAAAAACAGGCTTGAAAAATTATAGAAATACAGGAGAATCACAAATTTTCTTCAGTATGAGTAAGCTAATAACAAACACAGAACAGGGAAACCCACCGGTCTTCTTCTTCACATCCAGCGCAATCTGAATCCCCTCATCAATGAAATCCACAACCTTCTCAAAGTCTCCCTCCTTGAACTGTCTGGATGTTAAAGCAGGAGTTCCTGTATGAAAACAGATTTAAAAAGGCTTGAGCTAAACAGAAAGACAGGACAGTATTACTTGTTAAAGTTGATAAAAAAGGTTAGGTCTGGTGTGGATGCTGACAGATGAGTGACAGCCCGACAGTCCAAAAAAAAAAAAACATCACAGGGAAAGACACACAAAGAGAAAAAAAAAAAAGCTCTCGATATCCCAGTGACATAAGACTGACTGGTGACAGATTCTATCCAAACATGGTCCAGTCCTGCAGCTCTTTAACAACACATCCTGAAGTGGATTTTAATGGGAGTACCCAGTCTCATTCCTCCTGGAGTCAGGGCGCTCTTGTCTCCTGGGCAGGTGTTTTTGTTGGCTGTGATGGACACCAGCTCCAGGACCCTCTCAGCTCGAGCTCCGTCCATCCCTCGTGGTCTAAGGTCAACCAGGACAAGGTGGTTGTCAGTTCCCCCTATGGGAGAAAAAAGAAAGGGGAAATTGATTTAATTTAATGTCATTCAGTTTTGGGTTAAATCAAGTTCAGCTGAGGTAACACACAAGTCAGGGTGGAAAATAAGGTGTCATTTCTTTTCACTGCATTTTCAACAGACAGAAAAGAACAACTTTAGCTTTTTTCTTACTATTACTTATTTTCCATCTTATTCTTTCCATCCAGCTGTCAAGTGAAGTGAGCTTTTCCAACATAATAAAAATAGAATAGGTTTCCATCAGCTGTGGAATAAACTGTACAGACTTAATTGCAGGTTTAATTTGTGATGTAATAAGTGTTCATATTCTTCATATGGTTCATTAAAAGTACTAATACAACACTGTAAAGGTACACAAAGTTCTTATTTAGGCTTAAAAAATAAATAAATAAATAAATAAATAAAAAATATGCAAGAAAAACTGCTTCAAAAAAGTCAAGTAGTCATTGTGTTGTAAAATGTTGCTATACTAATATATGTGATGTTTTTGGATTCATTTTACTGCTGCGTGAACATGTGTGTTGCATTTTGCTGATTTACATATTAATAATTGAGCTCATTAATCACTTGATTTAGCAATGTTATATTCAATAAAATCATCATATGTAAACATTAAAACTCAGCACATTTAGAGAAATGTGAGGAAAAAGATGAAAAGCTGTGATCTGAAAACAAATGAAACCTGTCAGACAAATATAGTGAATATTTACCTATGAAATGTGGTAGAGTAGAAGTATGCTGCAGTTGCAGAAAATAGAAAACCTCAAGTAAAGTAAAATAATGGAATAAAAGACTTCAACTCATCCCCTCCCTGCCCAGTTTTCTGCACAGAAAACACTTGATTCCCTTCATTACCTGACACCAGTGTGTAGCCTTTCTTTAGCAGAGCATCAGCCATGGTTTTAGCATTCAGCAGCACTTGAGCGATGTACTCTTTGAACATGGGAGTGGACGCCTGCAGAGACAGAGATTATTCTCTGTGACAGAAATCCTCCATGGACCTTTTTTTTATGCATGATAATTAAAAAGTCCAATAATGCCCAGTTTTTGTAAACATGGATACAGATGTGATGCCTCTGCTTTAGATGAAAAAAAAAAATAGATCCACTGCAAGAACTGGACAAAAATATTTACTTAAATGTAGCTTAATGTCTTATTTATAAGAAATTGGCATAGACTCAGCTCCAGGCTGATGTGATTCTCCATATTCTACTGTGATGAACGTTGGAAACCAAAATCAGATGCAATTACTGTGACAGGTCATTTTATAACACTGAATAACATATGAAAAACTAATTGATTAAAAAGATAATGATTTGAACACTAATCTACATAGAAAAGTCCAGAATCATGAATGGACTAAAAGATTTAAATATATATGGGAAGATTGATAGTTTTATATTTGGTTTAGTTTGTAAATTGTTTTTTCATTTGCAGTGCAAAAGTTTTGACTTAAATTCAACATTTTTACTGTAAATTAACCTGTAAAGACCCAGTTACTTTTGTGTCAGTTCCCAAATGAATTTTTCTCTTGATTTAACCTTTCTTAAGTGATTTATCTCAATTTATTATAATATTATCCTCTGTATTTTGTGTTTTTTCAGTGAAAAGTAGGTATTTTCCTGTATTTTATTTACTGACCATATAGAAGTTCATAAAAACTCAGATTAATGTTGAGGGTTATTATATCAGAAAGAGAGAAAACTGACGAAAAAGTGACTTTTTCTGAAAAATCTCTCATTAACTGAGCATAACCCAAGTGTCTCCATCCACTGTCACTGATCCAACTCCATGGGTTTTACTGGTGAATCAATGTTGTAGAAGATGACGGTGTTTCCACGTTCACTACGGAGTCTCTGAACGTCCAAATGGGTCATATCTGATGACCATGAAAAGATGTCAAACTGCATTCTACACCAATTATTTGCATGTATTGATAGAATTAATGGATTAAACACTTTACATCAGTAGATGCTTTTGGTTGCCAGTGGCTGTTTGGGTTTTTATGAGTTAATTTGAGGTTAACACACAAAAACAATATCCTGACCAGAGATTATTTATAAAATGTCTCTGTTACATCTCCCATTGGTTTTTGAAACCAGGTGTTTTAGGTATTGTCATGTTGTCCCTTTAGAGCCAGAAGTGACTATATTCAGACAAACAGATGGAGCTGAGGGGGTGAGGGGTGAGCTGGTGCTAAATACAAGGAAACTAACAGTAAAAATTCATTTGTGTTGCAAAATCATTTGAAGGTCTTGTTAGTGTTAGTATCAGCTGTTTGAGCTGTCAGATAAAGAATATAATTTTTGAAGAAGAAATAATGAACAGACAGATGAGCAGAGCACTTGTTAGTGAAAGAAAAGGAACAAGCATAAAATGACACAGAAAAACAACAGACTTTTTTCAGTGTAAACCCTGGCTTTTTTGGAACCAGTACTTTAGTCCTTCGATCCAGACCTGTTTGAGGGCAACAGAAACTCCAGCTATGGCGTGGTTGTGAGGTCCTCCCTGAAGTGAGGGGAAAACAGCAAAGTTCACCCGGTCCTGGAGGTCATAGGTCACCTCCCGACCTTTCTTATCCACAGATCGCACACCTTTCCGGAAGAATATCAGACCGGCCCTGCAGAGCAAAGAGAGAACAAGAGAAGTGCATCAGTTTCACAATGTCTCCTTCATTTCTTGGACACAGCAGACGAGAGGCCTCTTCCGTGTTCTTACCTGGCTCCACGTAAGGACTTATGGGTGGTGGATGTGACCAGGTCTGCGTAATCGAATGGAGAAGGAATAGCTCCAGCAGCCACTAGGCCACTGATATGAGCCATGTCTGCCAACAGGTATGCATTCAGCTCCACACAAAGCTAAAACATATTTGGCATTGTTAACATATTATCTTGTCTAATAATGGAATTCCTGCCCTGAAGTTTAAGTGCAGCATCAAGAAAAGTGTACAGTGAAATTGGGAATTAGGAATAAATTAAAGAATATGAAAAACAGAAATGAACTATAGCCCTAAAAGTTACTATTTACTAACACTTATTACAAGGAGCTTAATATAAAGTTCTACTATATATTATTAATGCTACTAAACAATATAACAAGACTTCATTTTCCATAAGGGATGTACCTTTTTCATGCGTGAATAATCGATGAGGCGAGCATACGCACTGGTTCCAGCGATGATGAGCCTGGGTCTGAAAAGACGAGCTGTCTTCTCCAGCTGCTCATAATCTATCAGACCTGTTTTTGGCTGAGACAACAGACAGAACAGATTTGTCATCATTTTGTTTCCTATATTTCTATTCATTTTCAGCTCAAGAATTTCTAATATTAAAGTTCAACTAAACCTTCATATTTCCTTGTAAAAAGTCACCATCATTACTCACATCCAGCTTGTAAGGCATCGACTCAAAATAGATGGAGGTGGCTGAGATCCTCTTGGTGTCTGTCATGTAGCCGTGTGTGAGACTGAAATAAAATTGACATTAATAGCTCATTAGATTCTAAAACAGTGTGCAGGTGAGGGCACACTGTTTTAGAATCTAATGAGCTATTAATTAGATTCTAAAACAGCGTACAGGTGAGGGCACATATACTATTCTCTGCAGGTATATAAATTTTCTCTGATTAGGACATTCATATTGTTTACCACTCATATAATGTATACCTATTGTATATCACCTTATACATATATACTTATATCAGAATCAGAATACTTTGTTAATCCCAGTGGGAAATTATTGGATGTTACAGTTACTCCATTCAAGCATAATAAAAAGTAGCAGGAAAGAAATTATCAACACAACAACGAAAATGTAATTAAATAAATTATATATATATATATATATATATATATATATATATATATATATATATATATATATATATATATATATATATATGTGTGTGTGTGTGTGTGTGTGTGTGTGTGTGTGTGTGTGTGTGTATATATATATGTGTGTGTGTGTGTGTGTGTGTTTTGTTTTTTTCAGATTAATCATAGAGTTGCTGTGGATTAATTCTGATTTATCCTTCATTTTTAATCTATATTAATCACATTTCATTGTGCATGAGCAAAGAGACTCAAGAAAGAAGGGAATATATATGCACTTAACTTGTTTATTAAACACCTTCAACAGTTTCAGCAAAACAACTGGAAACACCTGTTCCATCTTGGGGTTTTTTGGTTTTTTTTTTTTTTTTTCCTCATATTTCCATCCAGAGGGCCAACATGCTGTTTAGCGTCTTCCATCTTTATGGGTTGGTTCTGCTGCCTGTCACTACTGGATCAACTGCCCATTTGTGCATATGCAACACTAACCCTACTTGGACAAACTGCCCCAGATGCATTGCCATAGACGTTCACAGTCATTCTGCACTGCAGATGGGTTAATTGCACTAAAATTAATCAGATTAATCATGATGATGGATTAATTTGTGCTAATATTTCTTTAATTATCAGTATGATGATTAAAGAAATATATATTATAATTGTGCAAAACTATAGTTGTGTGTAATTATAATTATGAGGTTATAAGATGGTATATACATGTAGTTGTACTTATATCACTCAATACTGGTGAGTAGTGAGAAATAAAGTTGGTGGGTATAAACATAAATGGAGAGACTGGGCTCTTGAGATAGATCCAGATTTAAGTACTCCTGTGTTAAAGAAAAACGGACATCATATTATATTACTTATTTAACTTTTATTTATCCAGGAAGGTCCCTTTGAGATACATGACCTCTTCTTTCCATGAGACCTGGTCAAAGTGGCAGCATCAAATACACTGTTGGCCATGAAGTTGGAATAAAATATTTTTACCTCTTCTCATGAAATGACTGTGACAGTGTGATTTATTCTTGATAGATTAAGTGTAACTGGGACTCAGTATGTAATTATTGCACCTCTTCAAACATGATTAATGATGTGTACAAATAGAAATAAAAAGACGATTGTATCTGAAAATCAAATTATCCCAACAGCGTACATTCACATACGAAAAACACTAAATACAGAAAAGCAACAAAAAACACAAAAAAACTGAGATACAGAAAGTAAAACAGGCAAATAGTCCATCTCAGCTGTTTCCATAACCCAAACTGCACTGCAGAGTTTTATGTAAAGCAGAAAATTGTTTAAAACAGTACATAAAATTCCTTTACAGGTATTTAAAGAAGGGTGTGTTTCAAGCAAAACTATATTCTGCCGTTCATTCCATGCCCATGGTGCATAAATAGAAAAGGCTGTTTTACAGAACCCTGAGTTCACTCTGGGAATATTAAGAAGAATCTGAGCAGTCAGTCTAGTGATATAGTTACTAGTGAGATAGGAAAAGAAGAAAAAAGTAAGTACAGTTTATTTAAATATACTTCATTTAACACCTTAGCAGTAAAAAGCAACATGTGTATTTTCTCCTCTGATTTAAAGATGATTATTCTACAGATTCATATAAAATACAGTAGTGAGGGAAAGAACCAGCATTAGATTAAAAAAAAATTATATTGAAATATTCAATATTAAATTGAAGTTTATGCCATTTGCTTTATATCCCAATCAAACACATCTCAGTCAAGTGTTTTTTGTTTTTTTTTTACTTTGGTTAAATAATCCATAGCAGCCTACAGTAGAAGTATAGTCATATAATTACTATTGACTACTAGTTACACACTAAACCTTCAGATACAATATATTAATTTGGTTGTCTCTTATTTTCTTCAGTGTCTTTGTTACATCCAGATATGCAGTGAGTGGTTAGTATGTACAGTATGTTAATGTGGTCTAACAATGTGTCTGTACCTGATCATCTGATGAGATGATGTGATATGTTTGTGAGTTCAGCTGTGAAATTTCTCAAGTCTGAAAACACCTGCTAGCCAAACCATTCCTGTCACACCACATGTACACTTTTATCTAAACACCATTTTATGCCTCTGTAACTTTACTGTTTTCTGAATAGATACAGTGATGCGGGCATAAATATATAAAACTAATAAAACTCGTGGTTGGCAGATGAAACTTGGCACATCTGAATTCAGGCTGGTATTCAGCGACAGCTCCAGACTGTGTGACTAACGTTGTGTCATTTACATTTAATCCTCTTGACGTTAAGTCCAATAAAAAAAACAGTTTCATGTAGAAAAACCACAGATTCATGGCACTTCCCACAAAACTGTTGCAAATAATAAAGAAATAACTGAAAGAGATCACATTGAACAGTCTGATGATGTTGTTAAAAAGTGAAAACTATGTAAATTAATAAAGTTTTGTCCTTAAAAATACAAAAACAATGTTTGTGTTCTGTTTGATAGCAAGTGTAATTACATTTAAATGATGTCCATGTGTTTGTTTGTGCAACAATTCAGAGAATAAATATATCCACGGTTACATTTTAATGATATCTGTGTTCTTTTGTATCACTTGTCTGTACTTTTACATGTAGAGGCTCTAATCCATAGTCTTATCTCAGCAAACCTGCATATGTTTGATTCTGGAAGTCATTCCCTTTATTGGCTGTGATGATAAACTGAAAATTGTGCACTCACTGTCCTCCATCTGGTAAATCCAGGCCCATAATGCGGTCATGCGGCTGTAGAACAGAAGTATACGCTGCAAAGTTAGCGGGGGATCCAGAGTACGGCTGAACGTTGACACCCCAGAGGTTTGGGTCCAGATCAAAGACAGAGAGTGCCCGTTTTTGACACAGCAGCTCAATCTGGTCCACGATCTCTGCACCTCCATAGTACCTGAGAAGAACAAGAGACTCCTTAAGGTGTGAATCACGCCATGTCTGTGATAAATATAAGATACCGACAGATCGACTGCAGTATCTTAAATGGATATTTCTACTGGAGCAACCGTGGGCCTTGCCAAAGGAAAAGTTGCTCATTCTCTTCCTTCTCACTCTTCATGTTGCATCAACCTATGAAATCCTCTTGCATATATCATATTATGTGTTCTGTTAGGTTACTTTTGAACCTTTAGTGCTGCACTGTATCCTCGCTTGTGTAAAAACACATTATAGAGCAATGGAGAAAGGGTTGTAGGTGAAAACGTATAACTATTTGGAGACTAATAGAACTCTAAACAGTTGCATTAAAAATATGACAAATATTAGATAGCAAATAGTTTGGGTTTAATTTATGAAAAATCAAAAAGTAAAAGGTTCAGTTTGTTGTAGTTTATGGCATCTAGTAATGAAGCTGCACATTACAAGGAACTGAAAACCCACCTATATTCTCCTCAACCACAGCAGCCACAAAAAGAGCCAGCACTTATTATCCCTGGTCTCAAGTATAGTAGGTGACAGTGACGCACATTGACACTGATATCCACCTGCTATAAACCAGCAAAAAGAACAAGTCTGTTCTGAGACATTACATACTCAAGGTGGATACTGCGGTTTCCTCTATAGATACAAACAACTCAATGTAGGGAAACACAAACACGGCTATTCTCATTTTCATGTGAGTACACACTAAGTAAAGGTAATTATGAAAACTATATTTCATTTTTGTAACTAGATTCTCCTAAATCCTGCTAAATCTTACACACTGGACCTTTAAAGTGCTGCTAAAAACCTACAACATGTTTCTGAGCTGTATATGGGTCCGATCAAGCGGTAACACATGGGCACATTTGGTGTTCAACAGTCTCTGTCATGTAAGCAGAGTAACTTAAATACATGTATTATACATATTTTAGTAGGTATTTATAAGCACTTTAACATTATGTCTAACACAATTTGGGGAGATAAAATCTTTAGTTGAAAAATGTCAAATTACTGCTCGGTAACATGTGGACTTGAAACGGACATCAATTTTTTAAGCTTTACGCAAACATAGAAAACATGTGGTTCTCGACAGAAATTGATATCAAGTAGAACAAAACCTTTTAGATATTATGTTCAACTATGCTGAAATAAATTTTGGAGTAAAATATTGAAAAGTCTCTGTTTTATTCACATGACAATGTGGTAACACGTGGACAGGTTACCATAGTAACACGTGGACGACTCTTTACCATTGTATGCATCACTCAAAATGTATCAGAAGATCACTACTTTCTGAAAGTGTCACTCAAATATCTGAATTATAAATAACTTGAAGATTAAAAATTGGTATTTTTGTGATTACGTGGCCTTTTAAGCAACTCACAGATGTTCAAACTCATAAATATTAATAATATTCACAAAATAATGAAAATTTAATACTTGAAACTTAACAATCATCTATATAATCAAAAGACTGAATATATTTTCAAATTTTTTTAGATATAATTTTTAGCATCAAATTCGAGCTATGGCTGTGGTGTAAAAAGTAAAATTGATAAAATCGGTTGTAACATTTTTCTACAAGTGGTATTTTAAAAAGGATAACAGTTCCATAGAATAGAGATTTTTTTTTTTTTAAATGAGCCCACTTGATAAATGATGCGTGCAAATTTACGTTTTCATGTTGATGTTCACTCTCACTTGATCAGACCCATAGAGAACACCATGAAAGAATTGATGAAGCACATCAATTTTGGTGATAATGTAAAAAAAAAAAAAAAAAGAAAGAAAGAAAGAAAGAAAGAAAATAATAAATAAATAAATAAATACATAAATAAATAAAAAATATCACCATTTTAATGTTTTACAATCTTCTTGAGCCTTCCCGCCTCCATTATGATGTAGACTCAGGCATTTAGTACAATTCTACGTCATCAAATTTGTATTAAAAAAAACTAATGGTACCACCTAATCAGAGGTGTTCAGTCCACCTGTCCTACAGACAGATTCTGCTAAACCTCATCCATTTTTCAATGTCAAAATGAAACCTTTTTATTGCTCTATTCTGAACCACCAGACTTACATGCACATGGCAATTTTACCTAATAAAACTGCCTCGTTGATCAATTAATTACTTGTTGGTTTATACTGAAGTAACATATTAATATACCATGTAGATTCAACACCACAGGCTGCAGAACTGGTTTTGTCATTGAACTCTAAGTAAAAGACTTCAAGGCTTCAGTTCTCTGTGTCAAAGAACAGTATAATGGAAACAAAAACCAGAGAAAATATTCTAAATATAGACACATCTAAACAGATGTTTAGTTTTGTAGGTGGGCCTTTCTCAGTTGGTGAAATCCAACCAAAAACTCAAACTAATCCTCATATGGTTCTGCATAGGAGTTCTTTGTCCCTGAACTCCTCCTGTCTCACATCCACACCTGAACATTCAGAAACTGATCATCACAGCCTCAGCCTCTTTCTCACTTCATTTTCACAATTATGCATCGGGTGGAGTTACACTTTAACTTCTTGTGATTATCATCTCTGCCATATACATAACACAATAATGTGAAATTGCATCTCCAGGACCATATGTGACATATGAAATGCAAACAGAAACATGCAATGCAACATAAAGTATGAAAAAGCATAATGCATCATGACCAGATGTTGATCAGTGATTGCAGATTAGGCAGAATAAGTGTGTGTAATAGCATATTTGTGGTGACTGAATTTGCAAAAGCAATGGATAGGTGTGGTTTAAGTGTTTTTAATTTATATCTATCCATCTGTACTGAACAAATTACTTCTATATTATTGTGTACTGTGACTGATGTGTAGTTGTTTGTAGTAAAAGTGACAAAAACATGAATTTCCATGAGAGAATGAGCAACATGTCTGTCTGCTGTACATATCACAAGATAATGTATTATTATTATTATTATTATTATTTTTTTTTTTTTTTTTTTTTTTTAATTTATTTATATTTTTGAGTTTGAATACCAGTTTCAGGTGCAAGTTGTAATTGTATTAATCATTAATCCCATATATTATTTCTTGCATTGTGTTCTAACCTTTGTCCTGGGTATCCCTCTGAATATTTGTTGTTCAGACAGGAGCCCTGGGCCTCGAGCGCTGCACGGCTACAGAAGTTCTGACAAGACAAACAAGCAGAGTGTCAACATCCACAGCCAAACACTGTGCATTTTTTATTATCATGCTTATATATTCAGAACACTGCCACCATCCAAATATAACCTTTATTTATTTGCAGAAGGGTGACGGAACAGCCCTTCCTTCTATCAGTGTGGCTAGAGATACAGGGGCACTGGTATGCACTAAGTTTTACTGTGATTGTTTCTGTTTTTAAAAACAAATATAACACAACCGGAGATAGATACAGTAAGAATGAGCTATGCTTTTTAAACAAAAAACTGATGCTTCTGTTAAAAGCCTTTTCTGGAAGCAGCAAAATGAATGGTTTTTATGTGGACATTGCAAACCATTAGCCTCACAGTGTAATTGCCTAAGTAATATTTTTGGCCAAATTGTAATATCTGCACAACATGAAGCAGCGGCGTTTGGAGAATAAAGTTACGCAGATAACAAAATTTGGCCAAACATATGACTGAGGCCATTATGCTATGAGGCTAACGAAATGTTAAATTCATTTGTGCAAATTGCAGATGTTGTCCATTAAAGAAACAAAATATTGATTATGACTCTTGACATCTCATATATAAAAGCAGATATTCATGGGTTAATTATCCTTTTAATATCTTTGACTTTGTGCTGATAAAGATCTGGGGTTAATCCCAGTGGACCTCCAACTGTACTAAGTGATAATACTAATTGCTAATGCTAGGTGCTATGTGTAGCAGGAAGGCTAAAATGCTGAGACAGAATATTCCTATGGGGATATTGAGGTAACTTTTTTACAAGTAGTATCTCGGAATTTTGACCAATGAGCACCCTTAAATACGACCACATAACTGAACTTCAGGTTAAGACAGAGGTGCTTATTCCTCTGCACTATGAAGGACACTTAAGGAGTCACCTTTCTCATCAGTTTTTGTTGTGACATTTACATGTTACAGCAGCAGCTCTTCATCCACTGGACAATGTTTATCATTTGCGTATCTTAATGCTGCACAATATATAATTTCATCATGTTTGTAATGATGGGTTTGATTAATATGGGTTTGCTTGATACCGTATATGCAGGAATCAATAGGCATGAAAAAACTGATGAATGGCAACAAAATATTTCAAGGTAGTTTTATACACACTGTAAAGTGACTTAAAATACTCAAAAATATAAGATATACTTTAAATATAGCATTTTAATCATTGCTCTGAACCTGTTTTTGTCAACTGTCTGTAACAAAACTCTTTTCTTACATAGGAGGTGGATTGTTACTGCATTCATAATGTCATAAAGAGAGTAATTTATCAAGTTTCAAAGAGTTTACCATATAAGAAAGGCACACACAGGTCATAGGGAGTCCCTCTCAGTGCAGAGTACTCAGTAAAGCTTGTAGCAGTGAAGCAGGAGGCTGAAAATTACTATTCCAAAGCATCATAAGAGGAACAATGAGATCTTCTTACAACACGCCAGAGCAGTGATTTTTTTTTTTTTTTTGCCTCCTGTCATCTTGACTTGTCACTTTCAGTCTTCCTTTTGTGTCTGCATTCAGCTCTAATTTGAAGCTCAGTTTAGTAATAGTAAAAGTAATAGTAAATAAAATATGATTATTTTTAGAGCGGTTAGACATGACTGATGAATAAGAATAACACCGTGATATCAGTGGAACTGTTAGTTTAAAAAGGCTTTCACATAACACATTCCTACACAGACACAAATCACATGATGTTGTATTTTAGTATTACATATTTTGCCTGTCTTCACTAAAACAGAGTAATTACTCAAAATAAAGAGTGTATCACCTGAATTTTCTTACTTATTACACACTCAAATGATTATTGTACATTATGTATGCCAGCTGTTATCAAAAACGGAGCTCACTTCATCCTCACTTTTTACTTAACCTTCAGGGCATTTTCAAACTTTAATTCTGTCATATTTTACTTGTACCTGTTCTTGCTTTACTTGATAAATTTGCATCCCATTTTAGTGGCTGTACTCATTTGTCTTCTTTTTCCTTTAATTTTTTTGTGCTACTGCATTGCCTTTAAAAATTTTCATAATCATTGTTGATTTTATTGTCATTCTAATTATAATTGGAAATAAAAATCTAATTAAGAATTATTTTACTAACACTGAATCTGACAGGAGATTGGAGTTTTGTGAAATTTGTGAGACTGGCAGATGGAGCTACAGAAAAGAAAATGCCTCAGTCTGTTTTTTTCCCCCTCTGCTCACCTCCTCTACGTCCTCCTAAACCTGTCACTGTTCAGAGACCCTCAATCACTCCAGTGGGATTTATGACTATTCCCTCATGTGACAAAACTCTCTCCATGACATTTTAAAACACTACGTCAATGCATGCACTAACTCCTCTGCTAGAATTGAAAATGTGGAGATCAATGGCAAAAATCAGTACAGGAACCCTAATAGGATGATTTGACTGTTCCTGAAGTATAAACGGGGTTCTCCATAGGGACTAAGCCTGCAGCGGTGGGCGACTCTCAGCACACACACAAGAAAGAGGAGAATCTTTCAGATGCCACCGAGACTGATAGCGCTGCAGATTCGTAATTGCTGGAGAATAAAGGAATAAAACACTCCTTTCTTTTCCCACTGCTTCTACTTCAATGAAATCAGTGACTTGTGAGAGGTGAAGGCAGCAAGAAAAGTCTCTGAAGAAAACACAAACCACAACACTGCTGAGGGAGGCTCCTCTGCAGTTTAAGCTGTTGTTTTCCCCACTTTATGGTCCCACATATTGCATCTTAAAAATGTCTGTCCACAGGTAAACACCAGATCAATAGCACCACCCTTTTATCCCGTACATGGTCAGTTTAAATAATAATTATCCTGCGAAAAAAAAATTACAGAAATAACATAAGCAGTCAGTCTTATGCAGGATCTCAGCCTTGCACCTTTATTATTCAACTAGTAATGGAAAATTATTGCACTTACTGTAGAACCCATTCATACATCTGAACTCATTAACCTTCTGTTAATTGTGTTAATTTAATTTTGCACTTCAAAGTATTTTCTAAGAATTTTTCACAGAGACATTCATATAGTTTGTTATATTTAAGTGAAATGTGTCTTTGAAACTAAAGAATATCATATTTCTGGCTCGAATATAATCTATTTCATGTCTATAATGGTTTGGCATAAATAGCAAAAAAATAAAATAAAATGAATTGAGATTAATCTCAGCTTTGTTCATCTTAGTAAAAGTGGCTTTTAAATTTAATATTAGATCTTTACAACATTATCTAAATGAGTTCAAAATAAGTGTCAAATATTTTGGCTCTAGAACAAAAAAGCTGAGTCAACTTGGCAGAATATTTTTTGAAACTGAACTGTAGTTTTATAAGAATATGTAGTGAAATGCTTTAAAAACTGTGTCTTTGTTTTAATGTCTAGTGTTGGGCACTTTGAGATGTAACACAAAAGCATAGAGTGAAGTCAGAAAAATCTATGAGCAATCTAAGAAAGTAAAAGCAGACAAGAAAGAGAACATTTTTAATTTCTGCTAAACACTAAGTCTAAAGGTGCATAATAAATAGTGCAAGATCACAATAGTGACCACCTGACTTCCTCTGGTTTTAATTTACGATAAAATAACATTACCCCCTCATGACTGTTTGCTTCTGCCAACCAGTCGAGTTGCAATTTACATTCATGTCTGTTCAGAAAACTTGATGGAATAATTGATTTCTATAGCTCTTTTTAAGGCAGCAAAAGTGCTTTACATTTTATATCCATTATTCATTCATTCTCACATTCACACACTGGTGGTGGTAAAGTAGCCACAGCTGCACTGGGGTAGACTGACAGACACAGACAGACTGGCCAATTCACACCAAACAACTCCTCCGACCACCACCAAACATTCATAAACCAGCGTGAGTAACACTGGAGGAAATGACACAACTGCACAAGACCAGGACAGAGCGAGATTTGAACTGCCAACCCTCTGGGTACCAGACAACCTGCTCAACATCCTGAGCTATAAACCATAATAGGTGGTGTTATGTATATTTTTTATGAAACTGAATCATCCTAAAAAATATTTATGGCCTGCTTTAACAAAGAATAGTGTTGACAGTTTTTATTATTATTATTATTATTTTTATTTTTATTTTTTTAATCATTCTTATATGACAACAAAACTGACTTTTGACCTTCTAGGTCAGGGGTGTCAAACTTATTTTCTTCCGGGGGCCACATTCAGCCCAATTTAATCTGAAGTGGGCCGTACCAGTTAAATAATAGCATGATAGCCACTAAAAAACGACAAATCCAAATTGTTTTAGTGCAAAAAATGGCATTCAATTATGCCAATATTTATGTTTACAAACTATCCAAACAAAAAGGACATGAATAACCTGAAAAAAATGAAATTTGTTAAGACAAATAAGTCCAATTTTATCAATATTTTGCCTCAACTTATCATTTATACATGTGCATTACAGATCCAGTCTACAAAGACACAAAACCCTTCGTAACAGGCAGAATACTCTTAAAATTGTGCTTAATTTTCGTTAGACATTTCAGGTTGCACATATTTGTTCAGGATATTCACATTTTATTGTTAAAGGATAGTTTGTTAATGTAAACATTTTCATAATTTAATGTTTTTTGCACTAAAACAAAGGGGGAAAAATTGGTGTTGTCATTATTTATAGGTTATTAGGATATCATTTTTGAGTTTGATGCCCTAACTTGCACTTTGCAAAATCATCCCATGGGCCGGATTGGCTGGCCAGCTTTGGCCCCCGGGCCACATGTTTGACACCTGTGTTCTAGGTATAAAATGTCATCTCTCATCTCATCTTATTTGTGAGAAAATGTATTGATAACTGACATGATGAATTCTTGAGTAATGGTCATAAAACATATTTTGTGAGGTCACAGTGTGCTTGACCTTTGGCTTTTCCAAATTATATAATTCAATCTATCAGTCCAAGTTAACGTTTGTATGAAATTTGGAGAACTTCCCTAAAAGCATTCCTGAGATGTTTCACTTACAAGAAAAGGACAGATGAAAAGCCCAGACATAATAAAGTCAAATAAAAACTGCTGCAGACCCATTGTGTCATTTCTCACCTCTGATGCGATGAGCTCCAGACCTCTGCACTGCCTGTCCTTCTCCTGCTTAAGGAGCCTCCACATCTCAGGGTCATCCTGCTCCAAAGTCTCCTGTCCGGTCCAACCCCCACTGAGTCCCCGCCTGGACACATCTGTCCTCCACTGCACCTCTGGGCCCACACATCCCGAAACCCTGGAGAAGAGGGGCTGCACGGGGTCAACAAAGGACACAGTACAAGGAATAGTTCAACAACATGATCACTACTAAAACACAAACTGTTTTCACTCATTAGTTATTGAAGTTATTTGTATTAATTAGGGCCTGAGCTCTTTGATCTAATGGAATTCTTGTTCTTCTCCCCAAATAAACATGCTCAAAAACTATGCATCAGAAATGGTGAAAAAGTTGTACCTTGATGAACTAAATTTGACATGCAAATGAATCAGGTCCAGATCTCATGGAACCATAACATAACAGATAATGTGCTTCTGCAGCTTTTTTACTTCAGCAGCCTCCTCTTAGCCTTTAACCCCACTTCTAACTTGGTTGGTGTCATCAACCACAACTTTTCTGTATTTTACAGTTTTGGTCTTTTTAGCCTTAAAGGTTCAATGTGTGATATTAAGTGCCATCTAGCAGTGAATACTCCTCATCTCACCTCCTCTGTGTGGCCACTAAAAACATGAAAGGCCCATGTTGGAGCCATTGTTTGTTTTTGCCATTCTGCGATTTTTTCCTGAGGCAATATTAATTCTTGTATATTTGGTAGAAAATATAAAAAATGAGAAGTCTACTGTATCGTCTGTGCTACTGTGGAAATGCATCAGAGTCTGTGGAGCTAACCCACTCCCTCTGTGGTCACAAACAACTCATTGGAAGGCAATAAAAACATAATGAAAACACAATGACTTACATTTGATTTTTGACATTTAGGACTCAGGTGATAGAATAACTTGCACATTTTCACTGAATGCTGTTTGCAGGCAAATTTTGTGGCACAGGAATCCCTAAAATATGTGCATGATGAATTTGTCAGTATAAATAATTTTAAATTCTTGATCATAGAGGTATTCATTAAAACCGTGAATTGCATTATGTACTCACTAAAAACCACAAAAGCAGATAAATACTCATTCACAGGATCTGTTGCAACTTTCCATTGTGTTTTAAACAGTCCGTGCAGGATGAAAAAGTTTCTTTCTTGCTGTTGTTATTGTTGTTGTTGTTGTTGAAGATTACTCCTTTGGTGTCTTCACACAAACTCCACTATGAATGAGCTTGTGAAAAAAACACTTTCATCACTCAAAATTGTAATACTTTGCACTAGGGGTTTGGAAACTAGGGGGCTGGAATAATGTGTCTTTTGATGTTCTAAACAATCCATTAAATGAAAGGCAGTGAAAAACAAAACGTGTTATTCAACAGAGCAGTTCTGGAAATCCTTGGACATGAAAAGTGTAATGTAGGCTGGACAGACACACGGCGCTCAGTTATCAGGGTCTTGTTTGTTGAAGCCAGCTTGTAGCTGCATGATAGTTATGTAACTCTGTGTTACTTTGGCCTAATAGACACATTACTGTTTGAGCATAAACATATGTTGAAACAAGTCTCCTTTCATCTTTTGTGTTTTTTGTGTTCATTATGTTTTTAAGCCTTGAGTGTATCAAGCCTACACATTCAACTTTCTTTCAATAACACAGCATTGTCTGGGACAAACCACAGCGCTGTTTTCTCTTTTGACAACTTGTGATAATCACAGTAACACAGACACATGCAACAAGACTGAGGAAAAGAAAATGCAACAACAAAAACATCCTATCTTTTCATTACAGACTGTTTATGTCGAGGTGATGAACTGACCTAGTTGGTAGTTACATGTTTTACTTATCTAACAGCAGGAGACACCATTTTGAAACATAGTTACAGAGGAATATAAAACATATATATAAAAATAATAATAATAAACAAGCAAACAAATGTACTTACCCGTAATACTTGGCGTACTGACAGAGAGAGCATGTCTGTAACAGCTGAGGGCTGGTAAAACACAAAACTGTCTGAGGTACAAAGGTTGAAAATCAGCAATGGAGGGAAACCAAGGACATGTGTAATCTGTGTCAGATAAAAGTAACTGAACAGTAAACCATGTGTTTCTTCTCACTTTTATCAGTTCTTGGAGGAAGAAATATCTATATACAATAACTGCACAATTAATAGACAATTTATAGAAAAAAAATCAGCACTTAAAGTCAAGTATTCTGGAAATACTTGTACATTATTTTGTCCCAAGAGACATTTTGCTTGTCATAGAGTAACGTCAGAGCCCCTGTAGTTTCTGAGCTCGACTGATTTCATTTGTACGATAATAATGGTGTCCTGGAGGTTAGACGTCCTGCAAATCATCACATTTACACAGATGCTGTCAGCAGTGAACAGTCGAGTCTAGGGAGAATAAAACTGTGCTCTTCAGTCTGATGATGTTACCCTTTAATGAGCCAAGAAATTACTTATTGTAAAAAAAAAAAAAAACTTCAAGTGATGCATATTGAGAAGCAAAACTCATACACTTTACACGGTGACAATACAAGACAAGATCAAGTCACTGAAGATTTCAGAGCTGCCATGATTACTCTATTAGTCATTTTTTTTAATCATTAAATTAATCCCTAACTCTTTTGATAATCACTTAATTGGCTTGAATGATGTCTTTAGTCATGTCTTGTTTGAGTTGCAGATTAAGCAAACACTGTGGGAAATGATGACGCTTTAACTTTTTTTTAAGACCAAACAGCTACAGGAGAAAATAATTAACAGATTAATCAAGAGTGAAATAGTTGCAGCCCTACACGACTTTAGGAGATGGGGTTACAGACAACAAAAAGCTCACATTTTAAAACTAGTCTCCTTGTAACTGCTGCTGTTAAGACAACAATGTAAGTTTTGGCCTAAACTACAGTCAGTGATAAGTTGAAATTGGCTTTAGTTTTGTATAAAAATTCATTAAATCAATGTCCAATCTCTTTCTTAAAATCTGAACACATGGTTTTGAAGGATGTGTGACAGGTCAGTGTTTGATATCTCAGTTTCAGCATCTGAAAATCCATCATCCAAAGTGCTGCTGGTTCTGCTCCGTCTGAAAGTTGTGGTCGGGACACACTTTCTGCACCAGCCTGTAATCAGTACCAGTGAAGGCGATGAAGATGCATATAACCTTAAAGGGTTTGGCGCAGATCCAGGCCGCTTGGGACTGGGTGTTTTCTGAGTAGCAGGTCTGGCCTGGGTCGTACAAACAGGGCTTGGTCTTTTTGGACCGATTGGTTCTCTGGTATTCGATCCGACAGTTGAGTTCTGTCACCATCATCACGTCCTGCTGCTTCTGCGGGTCCGGAGGGGGGGCACTAGTGGACTGGGGAGTGCTCTGGAACTGGGATACTGGATCTGGAAACAGAACTGAGTTTTTGCTGTGAGTGGTCTGAGCATTCAGAACTTCCCATCCGACAGCTTTGGAGGGCGGGACAATACTGACTGATATGTTGCCCAAACGGGATGAGTTGTGGCGGAAGTACACACTGAAGGTCCCGTTGATGTGGTCCACAATTTTCCCCGTCACCAGGAGACTGAACTTCACCGTTTTCACGTTGAAGTAGAAATCCCCCCAGCCCAGGATCTTCTTGGCCTTTGGAGATGTTTTAGCAGGGGGTTTGGTTTTAGGAGGAGGGCGGTACAGATACTGATCCAAGGCTTGAGAAAAGTTCTGGGGCCAACCATACGGACCCAGAGAGCCGTAAGCAGGTGTTTTTTGTTTGGTGGAGATGATCTGTAAGTCTTTGGAGAGGTGTTTAACCTTTAAAGCAGCTCCCACACCATCTCCCCCGTCCTCCCTCCAAAGCTGGCTCTCAAAGTTCAGAGGCTTGGCGGTCTCTTGGACCTGTGAGGAATAAAACATAAAATTTAAATTTGTAGCTCACTTTCTTCTCATTTCAAGGATCATTCACCCAAATGCATGTTTGGGTTTTGTACTTCCAGTTTCAAGATGTGTAGTGGTCTTTACAATTTTTGCTGCTGTCTCACTATCTGCATCAATAAATTCAATCCTGTCTCACAAAAATAATGTTTGTATGCATCTAAATTGCGAATCTAGCTCCAATTTGTGATAAATGTGCCTTGATTTTGTTGTAAGGAAACATAATGTCTCAATGAGAGGTCTGAACACACAAAATCCACCAGAGACAAGCTCTCACATCTTGACTACCATAGGTATTTAAGTTTAGGCTATAAAAGTGTTTTAGGAGATTACAATGGTTTGGTTTAAATATTAATGTATACATTGCGAATTGAGCTACAGTAGGTGATATGGCCAAAACATTTAACTTAGATTTTTTTCAGTATTATGGAGGATTTATGATTTTAATCAGTTCTTTTCTGGCAAAAAGAACTGATGACAATACATGATTGAAAAATATTATTTCATTACTAAATCCTTATGCCATATATGACTACAAAAACACATCCATGATTGATTTATTACAAGAAACAAACACATTGTAGCCTAAACACTTTGTTGAGCAAGAAAGATCTCGAGAGGCAAAAACTTGATTTAGCAGTGTAAGCATTTTTCACAATTTTCAGGACACAAAACCTTGATTAACTGAATTATGTCATTTTGATTATATCTTTCCAGGCTTTAACTGTTCATCTGTTGGTCCAGTGGTCCCCATTACAATAAAAACTAAATTTCTTAGAATGAGAATGTCATCAAATCTAGCACAAATGCTCATTTTGACGTAAAGATGAACTAAAACAATTTTGTGATAAAACGTCAAGGATGCTATAACCTCACGTTAACCTGTCTTATGTCTCAAAAAATAAAGTACAAACATTCACTTAGACTCTTTGTCATCTTAAAAATCTGTACAATGCATATTATTGCATTGTACAGATCTCACTATAGCATTTTTTTGTCAATTCTGTATATTTTATTTATCATGGTTTTTTTTTTTTATTTATTTCCATTTCTGCACATTTATGTTTTTGGAATTGTTTGTCTCCAATAAACCAAGACAAAGTCTTCACATGTGAAAATATACCTGGCAAAAAAGTTAAGTCTGGTTCTGATTTTGAATAAAGTGAAAGTGTTTTGTGGGTCAAAGGTCAAGGTCACTATGACCTCATATGATTCCATTCTGCCATATGTTAGGACTGCATTAAGGGATTTCTTTGACACAAAGATTCACTTAGAGTCAAACATGAACTGATTCAATTCAGTGGCCAAAGATGAAAGTTCAAGGTTTTTTCGACACCTTTTTGGCCATAAATGCCAGTATTCCAGAAACCTGTGTGAACAGATAAGGAAGCAAAGATAGTGGACTCATCTGATGGAACAGATGGTTCTTGTTCTGTATTAATCTGTATTAAGCCCTCGTGTTTTTCCCTGGATCAGACCAAGTGCTTTAAGTACCTAAATCTAACAGTAAATAATTTTTTTAAGTACCTAAATCTAACAGTAAATCATTAAATAATCTATTGTCAGAACCAGATGATTGAGGGTTGGCATCTTTTAGTGTCAAAAATTAGTTGTTTTTCACTATTTTACATTAACACAAAACATACTAGCATTTCTAAGTTAATATTTAATTACATAAGTATGATGTTTCTGTGATACAGGGTTGAATAAATTACTTCTAAAACTTCTCAATGGTTTTGTTGTACCTGAGAAAAATACAGCTCATGGTGATACATTTGTGAATACAGTTCATGATCTTACTAAGCACTAGAGACCAGATCTGTTGAAAATATGTGTTTCTACTGTTTTTTCTGTCTTTCTTTTTTTTTTTTTTAATCTGTTAGAGTGATCAGAATTATTTTTCACCTCCAGAAGTGGAGACTTGTGATAAAATATGCTTTCTGAAGGCTATATCATCTATTACTTTTCTCCACTCGTGGTTCTGCTTAGGTATAAATGAGAAAACATTAGAGAAATATAATAGTTGTTTAGAAGTCTAGTCTCCTCATGTACTAGCATTGGAGCTGAGCTTGGATTTGTGTACTTGACTACAGAATGCCACAAGAGGAAAATGTCACAAAAAAACAAACAAATAAAAAAAACACATCACCTTGTCAAACAGATTCCAGCATAACACAAGCTCCAACACAAACTTTGTGTAAACTTCACACAAGGATGCTGACTGCACTTAGTTGGAAAAAGGAGTTTCATTTGGTCTATCTATCTATCTATCTATCTATCTATCTATCTATCTATCTATCTATCTATCTATCTATCTATCTATCTATCTATCTATCTATCTATCTATCTATCTATCTATCTATCTATCTATCTATCTATCTATCTATCTGCTTACCTACTTATTTAATTACTTGCTCATTTACAATCTTTGTAGTGATCTGATTGGTCATTGTTCATGGTTAAATAAAAAACAGTTTCTCTCTAATGCTCCACAGTTAAGCTTGTAACTCTGGATGTCAGTGGTACATCTTCCATCTTTCCCAGTTCATCAGAGGTATTTCATACAGGTGTTGAAGGTATAGGGGGAAACATTACACGACATAACCGGAAGTTTTGTCCATGGACTAAAAGTGATAGAAAATGAGACACAAAGACAAAAGGTCCTCTATACAAATGAACAAATGAAGGACAGTTTCACTGTAGCTACATTACAAGGTTATGGATAATCGATTCAAATAATTATGCTTTGACGTGTGTGGTCCTCAGAATGAGAATGACTTTCTGACAGTGATCAATAAATAACTCCGCTCCTTCAGGCAAGGACTGCAGTGATGAGAAGCAAACACACACTCACATCACGTTCATATTTCCATTAACACTTTTTAATTTGTCTGTCCTCCACTTGTCTCGGTCCTTTGTAAAAACTCTCAGTCTGTTTGTTTGTTTGTTTGTTTGTTATTTTTTAAACGTTTTCAGTGCATCCTTGATTATCATACAGCAGGGAATCAAAAATAGTAACAATTTACTGTATGAAATGTGAAATTGGGAAAATATTGAAATACATACTGTAAATATGGTTTGCAAATCAAGCTCCAACTGTCTCAGCTGTCAAACGAAATCCCTCTTTAACCTTTCTCCTTTTCTTAAACCACTTAATAGCCCATATTTTATTTTTTTTTAATGGATTTGGATTACATATTTGAAATTAATAAGGGATTAAGCATTCACCTGGATTCACCTTGTCAAGTTATTATTTCATCGGAGGAGCAGCATGTGTTATTCAACAACTGTACTGCATTCCTCCTTCTTTATGTACATTCCAATTCCTCACATTTTGTACATCTCAAACTCTTCTCCATTTTTCTAAAACCAGACCAGGCAGATGTGAAATGATTTGCAAAAAACCACCATGATTACCGAACTGTCAAGTTTTTTTTTTGTTTTTGTTTTTTTTACATATGTATTTGTAGGACATTTACTGTAACTACAGAAGGGCATAATTGGGTGGGGTTTTTTTTTTGTCATGATGGTCAGCCCTATAGTTTTCATAGCTGACATTCATAATTCTGTGCTCTTCTGAGTTAAAACCTCACACTGCATAAGGCATAAAGAAGTGAGACTGTGAAAATGAAGTGTATGTTTGGACTGATGAAGCAGCTTATTATAAACCAGACAGCCACCTGCTGTTATGTCTGTTGAAAAGCACAAATCCAAGTAAGTCCACTCATTAGTGAGACTGTTTATGCAAGTTCCATTTCTGAGATTCCCTGTATAGTTGTCAGAGAATAACAAGAAGGGTGGAGTGTATAGATTTACAGCATTAAAGAATTGGTGATGGGTAAAAAGTTTACACTTACAGCTCTAATTGGGTCACGTGAACCCAGGTGTCAAACATCACCATTAAAAATGCCTCAACTTTTAACTGGAAGTGTTGAGACAGGTTAAGGATTGTTTGCCTCTAAGATACTGAGACATAAATTGTGCAAAAAGTTCTGCACCGTTGTAGTTCAAGAGTTGATTTCTTATTTCATCATAACGTGTTGAAGGCAGATGGCAATTTAGGGTTATTCCCCACCAGATTTCTGAATAAACATCTCCCAGGGATATCATTATTTCTTACCAACATGTAGGATTCACACTAGCTCTGCCCGCCACAGCACTATGTGCCAATCTCTGCCTTCTCCTGTACCAAGTGAGCTCCAGCTGTGCCTATTGTTACAAGCCTAAATCTCTAGCTATGTACTGCTCTCACCTACTCTAATTGGAGCCCACTGTGTGACAGCCATGTCATTGGCTCTGTGTCAAGATGCCAGCACAATGACTGCAACTGAGCAACAACTGTGGAGTGGATGCAAACACAACACCTGTGCAAAACCACCTGCAGAAGCACAAAATACTGAGAACCCCAGAGCAGTAATTGCATGCTTAAGGGCAGGGAGAACCATCTTGCTTTTGGCTAAAAATACCCAAAAATGTGTCAGTTTGTTGTGGCTTAAGACGCAGCTCTCATCTTTCTTAAACCTAACTTCTAAAACTTTTCCTCAAATCAACAAAGCCTGTGTGATCGCTTAGTTCAAGCAAAGCACTAACTGTGAAGTTTCATTTGACAACGTCTGCAACAACAGGAGATTCAGTGTGCTGCTTGTGCATCCTGATTAAAATAATAAAATCAGAAGCAATAATAAGACAAATTCAATCACAATTATGCATGAAAAATATTACACTTGCAAAAACTGGAAATGTTATGTTCATTTTCGGCTGAATGTCACCTGTGTAAAAATAAATCCTAAACTCTTTGAGGTCTAGTTCTATTGGAAAAACAAGATGCACTAATATATAAGACTAATTTCATCATGCAAGCAGGCAAAGGCCACCACCTAAACATATTCAGTTACCTATGAAAAAGTCAAACCTCTCTTCATGAGGAATTTCAACAGTAAACTTGAGATTTGCCCATGCATGCACAAACTTCTCAGTTAATCATCAGTCTTCATTTACTTTGTCATTACTTTGTGTTTAGCACATTCTGCAAGACAGTAAATGCGCAGTACATCAAATGCATCATAAAAAGCGCCTGAAATAACAGAATAAGCCACAATACTACCACAAAAATAAGATGAATTCGCATGTTAAGTGAATATGCATGGAGGCAGTAGTTAACAGTGTGCGTAAAGATCCGCTCCTGGCTGTTGTACTTACCGCAACAGGGAGAAGCCATAGACAGGTGAAAGCAAAGTTCAAACACAGCGCCCTCATTTTGCAGCAACAGCAGCAACGATCCTCCATCCAGAGAGTAGGATGTCCGCCGGACTGGAAGAGAAGTGGTGAATTACTGACTTCAAGTCTACACTCACTTCCAAAGGGCGCAGTGAGAGACCCAAAAAATCCCCAAGATCTGGAGTCAATACTCAGCTCGGAGCATCCTCTCTCTCTCTCTCTCTCTCTCTCTCTCCTCTCTCTCTCTCTCTCTCTCTCTCTCTCTCTCTCTCTCTCTCTCCTCCTCCTCCTCCTCCTCTCGCTTTTTCTTTCTTCATCTTCCTCTCTCTCCACCTCACACACAGATTTGCGCCAAGTAACCTAGTAAGGACATTCACTGACAGAATGCATGGCCTAGATCTTAAATGTCACCCTAATTTAACCTAAACCCAACCTTATTTACCCTGAAACCTCGAGCAAGAAGCCATCAGAGGGGCATTTGGGGATAGTTAAAAAGCCAAAACTGGTAAGCAGAAGTATACATGACACAGACGCACTTAATTGTGAATGCCTAATTAAAATAATAATAATAATAATAATAATAATAATAATAATAATAATAATAATAATAATAATTAGGGCAATTATGATCAGATGTGCAGTTGGATCACTTTTCTCACACAAACACATACAGTCACACTTTCTGTCTGTCTCTGACACACATCCACTCACATATACACACTTGACGTGTCTTTTCCACCACCTGCTCGGCCCTTATTATGACTCATCAACCCGGGAAAAGGTGCTCTCAGGTGGGCACAGTTTGACAGCCTTCTCCACTGTCCCCGCATACTTTAGCCACGGGGAGGCTGACAAAATGACAAGAGCTCTCTCCGGGAAATGTAAAAATCACTGACACGTCTGCTGAGATTTCTGCCACCGCCGTCTTAGCCTATCTGCGGAATTTCCAGCCAACAAATCACACTGCAAGTGCGAACCCAGCAAACATGTGTCTAAAGTAAAGAAACGAGGAAGGTAAATAAAGAAGCACACAACATCTTATATTTAATTGTGATAGTAAATACGGTCTGTATCAGATAATGAAGACATGTTGAAACTGTGTTTAGCCATAATTGTTTTAAAATAGCTTAACTCCAAATGCTGTTTCAAATTAATTTTAGCTAAATATTAATATTAACTGCAAATTAGCTTCATGTTTAACTGCAAAAACAAATATGCCTTTTAACCCTACTATTATTTGGAAAAGTCTTTTTTTTTTTCATATACACACGATACACCTAGCTAGTAACTACACTTAGCTAGCTAAAGCTAGTTTACTAAATTAGCTAGCAGCAAAGCTATAGGCTGTTACAGGCTATATGTTAACGAAATGTTTTTTTTTTTTTTTTTTCATGTTTTACTATCATAAAGGAATATTCTTTTACAGACAGAAATGAAGAGTTGCAGTAAAAAGTGTGGACAAGCCTTCAAGCAATACGGTAAGTTTAACACTATTTATCCTAACAAAACTGTCAAAAAGTAAGCACTATAACGCATAACTTAGCTGTTGCATCATTAAGCTATTTTGTTCATCTATTATCGTCATTAAAAAGTAAAATAGTGAGTAAAAGCACCAAGTGTGTCTGAATACAGTTATGAAAATGTTTTTGGGAGGAAAAAAAACAGCTGTTACTTGAAGGTATAACTATCTTGTTAACAGTTCATCTTTGTATGCACGACAGACCTCGTCATTCACGGTAAAGGGAACTCTCTTGGCTAAAATGCGTGGGCTTGGTAGTGCAGTGCGCATGCGTATAAATAGAGTCGACCGAAGAAAGGGGAATTCTCGCTGTGTAGAATTAAGCATTTACCATTTAGCATCTTCGCTTCTGTCGAGATTCACATATTTATTTATCTGTATTTACGAAGAAACGACAAAAGCCCGCTTCGTATCATAACACGGGTTTCAGGAAGTAGAGGCTGGATAAGAATGGCACATTCCCATGATGCATAGCGCGAAGTTTTAACCGTTAATGTTGAAAGTTGGTTTTTTGTTGGTTTTACGCTGAACTCTTAAAGGGGTGTTCTGTTTGTGTTTGTATATTTATTAGATCTTGACCTTTAAAGAGTGCGTAGAGAATAGCTACATTGGAGTTGTACGGGTGGCACCGTAAGTGAGGGGAGTGTAGCGGAGAATGGCTCCGGTCACTCAGACATGTGGAAGTCAGTACACTCTTGTTTCTCTTCAGATCGTATAAATCTTTCGCCTTTTACTAAAGATTTCCGTGGAGAGGAACAATAAGAGTTTTACCCAATTTTTTGATGCCCTGCGTATGTGGGGCTTTCTATATCTGTGAAAACAAAGCTGTCATTGTGTGTGTTCTTCAGGTCAAGTAGTAATGGTGTTAGAGAGTAACATTTTGCGTATTGATGTTGGATTTTTTTAGTTCTTTAAAGGGGGCTGTTCCAGGTGGAGTCATTCATTGAAAAGACCCGTTGAAAAAATTGGCACTTTTATTTTTTTTTGCATTATTCTGAAACACCAATGTTTTACTGACTAAATAGGCTACATATGATGATTGACATTACATTTTAAAGGTATTTAATTGGCGCGGCAGTAAATATGATCTTAACTTAAAAAAGAATAGTTAGTTCAAATGTGTGGGCTAAAGACATGACATGAGAGGTGACATTAGGCAAATGCTGGAATTTGACAAAAAAACATCACGGTACATTATATGGACTAGTCTGTAGCCTAAAAATGAAGAAGAAAATAAGATGGTTTTTTTTTTTATGAAATAACATTTTATTCCCCTCAAAACAAGAACAATAAATGTGTGTAAACATACGGAAAAAATTGCACAAAACACAACAGTGATTAATCACAGCAATTACTTAAATACCTGAACTGTAGTGCAATTCTCAGAACAAGAACAGTATGTTGGTAAATTGACAGGCAATCGGACACTCTCCTTAAAAAAAAAAATGAACAGCTCTTTACAAAGACTCGGTTCCCATCGTTCATTTCAAAGAGCCGTTCAAAATATTTGATTCATTCGTGAATGTCACATCACTAGTGTCTAGCTACGTGTGATATTGTCCAGATTCCCTATGCACACTTACTCTTCCTTATGTGTTATTTTTCTGTCACCATCTCTGATGTTTTGATCCATGTCTTAAATCAGCTGTAAAATACACTAAAAACAAGTATCTATCATCCAATTCACTATCTCATCTCATGGTTACCTTGTTAGCCTTCCTTATTCATGAAAATACTGGTTTTAATATTTTTGGTGTGAGCCTCTAGGCCTTTTTTTTGTCAGTATACCACTCAATTTCAATTAAAATATGGTAAAATGAACCTCAAGAGAATCATATAAATAAATAAAAGGTTGTTGTGTTCCCTGACTATTACTGAGCGGTATTAGAACACATCTGTTAAATAAATTTGTTTATATAATTTTTCATTTTTTACTATTAAATATAGTAACATCTATAGTGTTATGGGTCAATTTCGACCCATATATATTTACTTCAAGGAAAAGGGTAAAAAGTCTTTTTTTTTGTCAGCAATAGAACTTTAATACAAACACAAAATGAAAAGCAGAACAACTCATAATACAAAATATCGATTTGCAAGGTCACACAAACAACAACCAATCAAGCAAATCAAACCAATAGAAATCAATTATTAGTTCCAAAACTGGTACAAAACTAAAAGAGTAAAAGTCTCTGTGTGCAAGAACATGCATGTGTATGTGTGTGTTTAGATGCATGTGTGGCAAAAAGTGACACTTTTAGTGTGTTCTTTGCAGAGATATTTCTTGCAGTTGAAGCACAATACGTTTGTCTTTCTGTCCTTACTGCTTGGGCAGACCTGACACCTCTTTCTTTTAGAATCAGGTGGCTTGAGGCGGGTTGTGGCTGTTGCTGTTCTGGTTGATGTTGAGGCAGGGCTGGCTGAGGAGGATGCTGGCGTGGATGCTCTTTGCATTGTTGATGGCGTGGACAGAGTGCTACTTGAGCTCTGCAGCTGTCTGACCAAGGCTGCGGCGTCTGGGTCTCGGGGGACCCGCTCCCTTCGCTCAATGTGTGGTTTGACAAGGGAATTTCCCAGCTCCTCAAGAAACATTCTCCGCTTGTTTTGTTTGGTTGAGTTCCACCCTTGGTGGATGTGGGTCCACAAAACAAAGGCATTATATGCAGACACATCAAGGATGTTGTAAAACACAATCACTGGCCATCTCCTGGTCATTCGCTGGCAAGTGTAGGTGGCGGTCAGGTTGTCCAGGTTGTCCACCCCTCCTTTGTTTTTGTTGTAGTCAAGGATAATTGTGGGCTTTTTGTCACTTCCTGATGACACAGCTGCATCTTTGTGAAGAGTAGACATAAGTATCACATTCTTGGTTTTTTTTGGACAATATGAGACAACAGTGGTGGTATCTGTAAAAGCAAACTTTGAAGAAAGTGGAGCCCTGTCCTTCACTTGCAGGATTTCAGCAGGC
Source organism: Sphaeramia orbicularis (assembly GCF_902148855.1). Taxonomy (NCBI): domain Eukaryota; kingdom Metazoa; phylum Chordata; class Actinopteri; order Kurtiformes; family Apogonidae; genus Sphaeramia; species Sphaeramia orbicularis. Next base: position 38,475,403 of record NC_043963.1, read on the forward strand.
AGCTCAGGTTTATTTTTCTTCACTGTGCCCACCATGGTAAGCTTCCTCCTCAGAAGTTCTTGTCCAAGGTCATAGCTGGTAAAGAAATTGTCACAAGTAATATTGTGACCCTGCAGTCCAGTAGTCATATCGAGGACCACACGTTTTCCTTGGTTTTCCTCAGGGATGCCATTCGCAGCTTTGCCTGTGTAGATCTGTAGATTCCAGGCATAGCTGGTTTTTGCATCACAGACTGCCCAGATTTTTATGCCGTACTTGCATGGCTTACTGGGTATGTATTGCCGGAAGGGGCATTTTCCCCGGAAAGGGACAAGACGTTTATCCACTGTCACCTCTGGCCCGGGGTTGAACATCAGTGGAAGGAGCTGCACCCATCTGTCCCAAACATCCCTGATGGGGGCAAGCTTGTCAGATCTTGCTCTGGTATCTCTGTTGTCAAATCTGAGGACTCTTGATATCATTTGAAAGGTCTGAAGTGACATTGTCACCCGGAAAATATTTCTGCCTGTTGATGCGTCCCAGAGACTATCAGTGGCCTCATTGCAGGATCTGTACACTCCAGCAAGAAGAAGAACACCAATATAAGCATCCAGGTATTCCTCATCCATGTCTTTCCACATGTCGCCATGGACTTTTCTTCCTTCAAGGTTTGTCATAGCAATGATGACTCTTTTTAGTGATAATGGCATAAATAGCTCGAAACATGTTTTGATGTCCCTGACTCTTGTCACAGCAAACCTTGTGATTCCAGGGGTCATTTTGATGACACTTGCAGCAGCTTCCCTGCCGTGTACATCATGAGGTACTGAGCTCCAAAAGATCTTACCATTTTTAGACTTGAATCTTTCAGCGGGAGCAGCTTCACCACCGATGACCTCCTCATCAGACTCATTAGATGTGTCGGTGTCTTCTAGATGATAATCCGTATTGTCTTCCTCCTCAGAAACCTGCTCATCCATATCGCTATGCCGCTCTGTGTCCTCTCCCTCATTTTCACCAAAAATATAATCCAGAGCTCCTCTCCCTGAAAATCTTCTTTTCATTTTTGCATGCTGCAGATTGGAGATGTGCACTCTGCAAGTCCCCAACTCTGTACTGAATTGACCCCACATGTCTGGACATGCCCGTCTTTGTTTGTTTGGTTTTGTACAGGTATACTGGATAACAAGGCAAAATGAGAATCCCCTAAAGCTCACATGATTGGGAGAGGAGCTGGCTGTCAGTGTGTTGGCTCACAGTGCACATATGAGCAACAATATGAGCAACAATGGGATATTTATAATATAATCAAGTGTAATAGCGACAATGGGATATTTATAATATAATTCATGAGCGAACTTTAATCAGTTTTTGCTCGGTGGCTTCCTTGGTCCCCATTTTGTCTGTGTGCACTGTGTGTTGTTGCTTGGTTTTATTTTTTTATATCTTACTTAAGTTATGGTATTATGTTATCTGTAAGCTGTTTTTTTATTATTTTTTTTATTTTGTTTTACCTGCCAATGGGACTTGAGATAGAAATTAGCTGTATGGCTATAATGTCTTATATTTACTTGTAAATGTTCATTAATATGAATTATCCCATTTTAAAAATAAATAAATCATTTATTCATTCATGATTTCAGTTTTGGCTCTAATTATTGCTTTGTAATCTTATTTTTATTACTCGGTCAAAACTGACCCTAACACAAAGGTCACAGTTTCAACCAGGGTATTTTAGAATTTAGTAAAAATAATTTTTTGTTTTATTTTGTTGAAAATAGATGTTCCTGACAAAGTCAAAAAGCCTTGATGCAATAAACAAATTTATGTGGTTCTTTTATGCATTTAAAACATAAAACAGGTTAGTGCCGACCCCAACGGAAAGAGTGCTAAATGGTTGGGGAGCAGGAATAAATGTCCCACCAAAATGTTTCAGGTTATCATGTTTCAAAGTTCTACATAGAAATTTAGGTAAAACAACTCTAATATCTTAGTCATATATTATTTACTCACAATGTCCTGACAGTTTACTGTATGACAATAGTTAGACTTTACAAATTATAATAACTGTTAAAAGTTGATATTCTTTACCCTTGCTGCAAGTGTTTTTTTTTTTTTTTTTTGAGCATCAATAGGAGATACTTCTGTAAGTCCACAATATAACAAATCAGTGGTTCTTAAGGGGGGGCAGAGTGGTGCAGACACTGTCCCGGGGGGGGGGGGGGGGGGGGGGGGGGGGGGGGGGGGGGGGGGGGGGGGGGGGGGGGGGTGTGAGCACATGGGGGGTTAGTGAGTCCCATCGTTGTGTGTGCATGCTGGTGCCTTAGCGACTACTGTTGTACATCACAACATTATAAATCACTCGGCACATAACCCCCCTGTTCACAGATCAGATTGAGGTCTGGGAGTGGGGGAGCATATTGTCCAGCACATCACCACCCCACCCCTGACCCTGGTTGCAAATTTGTTTTCGGGGGGCAACGGGGTAACAGATAGTCAATAATTAGGTGAGGGGAGCTCACTTTCTCACTTTGACTTTCTCACAGCTTTATCTACACATCCTCCACATACAGGTCCATCACGTTACTTGTAGAATTACTGGAATTACCACCACACACACGCACACAATTTTTTTAAGGCATAGGGGGCGCCAGTAGGTTCATGATGCCATTAGTGGGACTTGGTTCAAAAAGGGTCGAGAAGAGAAGGTTGAGACCCTGTAATAAATCAAATGGTCTGAGAGGACATGAGGCTTCTGCCTCTAATCCTTGTCTGTGTTTTCAGGCTGTTGGAAATCTTCTTTTTGATGCAATTCATGGATAATTAAATGTATTTTACAAGGGCCCAATTAAATTATATTTAATTTAATGTAATGTAATATAATTTAACCTGTTTTCAGACAGCTGAGGGGTGGGGGTGTGAATGCAATTTTTCCGTTGGAGATGTGGAAATGTGGCTTCATGTTTCTGTGACGGTATGAAAGCTACATCTACATTTATATTCAGTCTTTTGTTGTGGACTGAGAGGAGACAGATGCAGAACAAAGGTGTGTACTGTCACATTTTGGCATTTTTCACCCGATGTGTGTTCCTGCAGCATTATGACTATTTGAAATAGAAGATTGCAGTGCAGAACCTTTTAACTGTAAATTGATACTACATGTGTTTATATTATGTATTATATATTGTATATGTTATGTATTATGTGTTTAATGCATACATACATTTGATATAAATGTCCATTTTGTGTCATTTCCTACATCTGCCATGCCAGGGAAGAAAATCACAAACTGATAACACACAGCTTGCTGATTTCCTTTATTTAATACATATTTATTAAGACATGAGTTTAGATCCTGTATAGCACACGTTTAAGTTGTCATTACACAGTAGGATCTGCAAAAGAGCACAAAATATTCAAATTAGATGAAGATCTACTTTGAGGCACCAACAGCAGGCAGGATGGTTTCTGATTACTATTTTCACGTCATGTTTCTCTTTTCATTTTAAATCAAGATCAGATTAGACTTCAGTTGTTAATTTAATATTTTTGGATTTCTTTAAATTCCGTTTATGTGAGTCACAGTACTTACATTCACAAACGTAAGCCACCTCCAGGTACTTGTAAGTGCCTTGACAAGGGTCTCCAAAGAAGGCATTGTTTGCATTGATGATGCAACTGTTTTTCCCATTACAGCTGTGGATGCAGAGTCAAAAGTTTTAGTTCATTCAGTCACTGAAAATTTTTCTTAAAACATAAATGTTGATAAATGTAACAATTGCATAATGTAGTATTTCCATTCTCTGGCACATTATCACACTTTTCCAGTAGTTTTCCAACACAAACAGATCTATGGATGATATTCATGCCATTACTAAACACAAGAGCCTCTGTGTGTTTACCGACTCTCCTCTATAAAAGCCTACATCGTATCACAAAAACCTCATTTGATTTTCTCATTTTCACAGAAGAGCTACCACAATTAATCAATTAGTCATTGAATTATCTTCTTTTTTTTTTTTCTCTGTAAACCAAATATCTTTGGGTTTTGAACCAAACCAGACACATTTTGAACCAAACCAGACATTTTTGGATTCACCTTGGGTTTTGGGAAACACTTTTTTGTGTTGTATCCTACAGACCAAAGAATTAATCGACCAGAAGAAAAGACAATCAACAGATTAATCTACAGTGAAAATAATGCAGATAGTTGCAGCCCATGTTCCCCCGTTTAGACACTATATATCAATAAATGCACTGTTTTGAGCAATAGTTTACATCCACTTGGATTTTTCCATTAGGACAATCCAGTTGCATCATCAAATGTTGTGGCTATTTCTTTATATTTAAATTTAAAAAAAAAACTGAAATTTTCCAACTAAGGTTCAGATGCTGGATGTAGCATTTCTTCTATATACGCAGTGGACCACTGGCTTTTAACAATCTGTAACCTTAACAACTATTGGTGAGCGGTAAACTCACATGTAAGATCAGTAAAGACAAACAAGTTAAGGACCAGACAGATTTCTGTTTGAGCGTCACATGGTTTGTCCACCATCCTGTTCCTATAGGACACCGGAGGAAGATTCCTTCGCATTCATTCCAATAGAACTGAACATGATTTTCAGATTTTCAGTTTCTTTCATCCAGTAGTCACCCAATTGCATACTGGATGCACTGCTCATGAGTCAAATACTTTCTTTGACATTGACATTTCTCAGACACACAGATCAATCAAGTCAACATTGTTTGTCAATGAACACAAATCTTGTCTAAAATAAAGCCAAATGAAGTAAATAATTATGGTAAAATAGTGGAGTTACTCACAAAAATAGGATTATATTACATTATTATTTTATTTTGACCTTAGTAGTTTAAGCTGGAACAGTGAGGACTAAGCAGTTCATAAAATGGACAGATGGACAGTAATCTGTTTTCATTTATCTAACTAATGTTCTCAACCCTTGTGGCCACGCCCACTTTAGAGACAGGAAGTGAACTGTTTCATGTGAAAGCTTCCACTGCACCAACTTTGTGTAAATAATCTTTAGTATATATAAATTTTTCCTCTATAACAGATAAATATGAGATTAGCCTTCCTTTGTCAAGCTTTGCACATGAAGGAACCATCAACAAACATTCAAGTGAAGCAGCGATGAACAAAAGGCATTTGTCAGTGGAGAATGAACTGGAATCTGTACCTTTCAGCAACTTTTTTAGTGGGATTTGAGCAGTCGACGTTTGTAATCTGTGACTCGGGCCGTTTGTAGATGCATGTGGTCTGGTCACGACGGCCATAATCAGCTCCGTAGACAAGTATTACTTGTCCTACATCTAAGAAGAGGAGCAGATTTTATAGAAATAGGCAACGTAGATGTCTTCAGATGCAACAGAAATATATTATTAATCAATCACAACTGCAAAAATGTTCAACTTACCACAGTACAGGTGGGCCACAGAGAACTCACATGCGGTAACTTGAACTGTCAAAGGAGCAAATCACATTAGACAATGGAAGCTTTGTATAACTTTGAAATGCCACATACTCTAGTTTCCTGCTGAAGTGTGACTCACTTGCTGGGAGGCAGGTGTAGTTGGTCTGCAGATATTTATAGGTACCTGCGCAGGGATCTGATGTGCGAACAACTTTTACGTTCAGTTCACACACACTCTTACCATCACACCTGTAGAAAAAAAATTTAAAGAGCAAGCTTTTAGCACCGAGCCAAATCACACCAGAACTAAAAAAAATATGTAATGTATGTGTCCTGCTGTAATATATCAGTTGGGGAGACTGAGCAGTATCGATGAATGCTTCATTTTGTAAGAGTCGCCTCTAATGACTACAGTGAGTTTTTAACCAGTTCCACAGTTTTGGCAACATGGCCATTTGTTTCACCGTGTACTGACAGAATACATCCACACAATATGTATGTTTGATTGGCACTGTTACTGCTTGTTTATGTGTGTGTCATGCATTAAATCAGGGGTGTCAAATTAATTTTTATTCAGGGGCCACAAACTGCCCAATATGATCCGGACCAGTAAAATAATAACAGTGAAAAAAGTCAAATTACATTGTGAAAATGTTTACCTTTACAAACTTTCCTTAAAAAAATGAATAACATGAACAACTTGAAATGTCTTAAGAAAAATAAGTGCAATTTCAACACCATAGTTTATCATTTACACATGTGCATTACAACTTACAGATCACAGTGGATCTACAAATACACAAAACCTTTAGCAACAGGCTGAATTTTGCCTCTTCATATTTGTTCAGATTATTCACATGATTTGTCAAAGAATGGTTTGTACATGTAAACATTTTCATGTAATTTACTTCACAAAATTTGGAGTTGTCATTGTTTATAGGTAATAATGATAGTATTTTACAGGTCTGACCCAATGATTTAAAATGTTTGACATCCTTGACTGTTAATATCTTCAGTGTAATTTTTGTATGTTACAAAGTCATCCAAGGGGCCAGATTGGACCCTTTGGTGGGCTGGTTTTGGCCCACTGGCCATATGTTTGACCCCTGTGCATTAAATTATCAACCAAATTTTAATTGATTCACCAATTAAAAAAACAAAACAAAACATGTGATTTGCACCTTGTCCTGATGACATCTGTGGTGCCCTGCTGGGAGCACGATGTATCAGAAATCTGGTTTGCAGGTCTGCCCTCACTGCAGGTCTCAGAGTCTGCACGTCCATAGAGAGCAGACTGCACACCAATGACTCCGAAATCTGTCATACACACAAAGATAAATTAGCGCATTTGAACACAACCTTACAATATAATATTACAACAAAATACCACCACAGCTTTAATATTGAGCAGAACCATAAGAGCATAAAGGACACAGAACAGCAAACTATTAAATCCTATACTTGTTGGATTATTAACAAAAAGTAAAGGACACTCTGAATCAGTTTGCATCAAAAGGACTTAAACTTATTATTAACAGTTGTCACTTATATGTGGCATCATATTTTTATTTTTACAAGATATATGTATGTCTTTTGAATCACTAATATGCTTTAGGCTAAATGAACTATTTTGGCCAGAGAACAAATATCATATTTTTTCATTTGATATTTGATTTTATTATAATTATTTTGTTTTTTTAAACTGGCCCCACACCATACTGTTTTATATTAGAAACTGAATGAAACATGGGTGCCATATTATTTATTTGTGCAATTTATAAAGAAAACTGTTTTTGAAATAAACAAAAATACTGTTCATTACATTCAATGATTCAAGGAACTTTATTGTCATACCAGCACACATTTACACACGAGATGGCATGAAATTTGGTACCTGAGGTCCCAGATTTAGCCCAATAAAAAAAAAAAAATAAATTAATAAAAAAAAAAAAAAAAAAAATATATATATATATATATATATATATATATATATATATATATATATATATATATATATGTATAAACAATATATACATAAAAAAGAACTTTGTATAATAATAATAATAATAATAATAATAATAATAATAAAAATGAAAAATAGGCCTATGTATAAAAACACTTGTGCAAAATGCGAAGAGAGGAAGTCTGATTGGTCACTGGCCTGTATTACACATAATACCATTCATTATATACACAGTCATCCATGTGTGTACATGTTTATTATTACACAGTACACAAAGTATGATGTTCTAATCCCATTTTATTGATTATTCTAAGTTCTTAGTTATGTTTTTGTTTTTTTATTCTATTTTATGGCTGGTACTGTATGTAATTCTATTTGAAAATATTACATTATATGAATTTTAAATATTAATTCTATTCATTTACCTTTATCACTTTCACAAACTATTAATTTATGTTTCAGTAATTTCATGAACCACCTCTTAAAATACAGAACAGGTATATCGGTAAGTAAACACTATACTGCATATCATTTATGGAGTTTTTCACAGTGCATTTACTACAGACACCACTAGGCGTCGCTAAAGTCTTCATTCTGCATTCTGACAGACTCCAATCTCCAAATGTACAAATAATTGTAGACAGTTGATGCTTCATACCACAACTGAGGCGATGGACGTTGTAGCTGTTGTCACAGGTGGTAACTGTCTTTGTGGAAACGACTAAAACACATCAAAGTATAAGATGATGTTCAAGATGCAGATGTGAGAATAACTATTGTCATAATTACCATATGTTCACTCAGATATTTACCTGTTTCCATCAAGAACAAGGTCACTGCCAGCACTGTAAAGACAAAGATTTGGAAACATTTTATATATTTTGCTTTTGAGTGAATCAAATCCACCATCCTATATCCCACAAAGTATTAAAAACCCAACCCATCTTTTTTTTAACACATCAGAAAGCAAAGAGGAATGACCCTCATTTTCACTGGGGTAGAGTTACACAAAACAAATGCTGACACAATAAAAAAAGAGGAAGAAACGGGTGGCAACAGTTACATTATCAAGGTTACAAATGTTCAAAGTATGTTGAAAGTAAAGTGCAGGAAAGAACATAGCAGTTAAACCATGAAATGGCCTCAGTGGTATTAACCCTTGAAGACCTAACCATCCAAAAGTGACCAAAAGCATCTATTGATCAAAAATGTTAAACTTTAAGCCATTAGTCCTATCAATACATGTAGATAATTCACATATAATGCCGTTTCTCAACTTTTTATCGTCATCAGATATGACCCATTTGGATGTTACGGTTATCATCTTCTTCAACATAAATTCATCAGTAAAACCCATGATATTTCACAAATGACAAGGAACATTCCAGATTTTTCTGAAAAATGCAAAATGCAGAGGATAATATAATAAACGATAATAAATTACTCAGGAATGGTTAGATGTGATGAGAAAAATGCATCTGGAATTTGCCGCTAAAATAGTTCTGGGTCTTATATGGTTAATGATAAATAATAATTATATTCATTAAACTGAAAGAGTGAAAGTATGTTACAAATGTGTTGTCTTGAACCTTTGCTATAGTTACAAAAACTAATGTCAAAGATAGATAGACTTGTATTTTTCTAATTAATTAAATATACAAGACAGCTTTTTCCATTCATTGCATTTAAAGTTTGGTGTGGTTGGTAGATTATGGTCAATAATGGTAGCAAATTGAGACCAAGTAGCTTTAAAGTAACAATTATAGATCAGAACTGTGTCTAAGCTTTAAACTGTACAACCGTTCTACAAAAACTTGTCATTGTTACTCCTTTTGTAAATTCATTGTGTACTTACGCAGTCTTCCAGTCAGTCTGCTGTTGTGCATGGTTATTGATTATCCTAGTTGTAAGTTAGAGTGGAGCTAATGTGCCCTTGGAAGAAGCACACCTGCTATTTATTCTGTCGGGGCTATGCCGGATGCAATTTGCCAAACAATGGCTTTGGGTTTTTCAAGTGAACAAGAGACAGAAGTAGGAGGACACAGTGAAGTATTGCTTAAGAAACACTACAAAGAACACAATGGTGATGACAAATACCATATAAAAAAAAAATACTGAAAGGTGAGGCACAGAAAAAGCACAGAAGAACAAAGGGTGACAAAAAGAAATGTCAGAAAGCATTATATAAGTTATGTGAAGGTCATGAGTGGGCTGCATTATCTGTGATGTTACGATAATTCTCTTCCTCATGGATGGTTATTCCTGTTTGACATCATTGCTGTAAAATGCATTGTCTTCCTTAAAGAGGTTCTCAAACAGGTGGGTGTTTTTTGGAGACTTTATTTCCTTGATTAACACAGAAGGCAATTGTTGGAGTTAAGTATAGTATAATCTTTATCTGGGCCTTTAACGTCCCTGAGGTAGAAAAACAAATCTGGCCTTTTGATTGTACTATGTTCGGCATGCTTTATGTGTTGTCTTTTGTTGTATTATAAGTGTCTTTTATCTTTTGTTCATCTCTGGCAAAAACAGAGGCAAACATTTCTTAAACCATTTCTGAAACGTTAACTCAACAATCCAGCAATAAGTCTGCCAAAGCAAGATTTTCTAAAATGTTGAAGACTGTTGTGATGTTATTAAAATCATGATCTCATCTCTTTAATCACATTAATGGGATATAATTCTCTCTTATCTGCAGGGGTTTGTAGACAAGACATATTAATTAATTCTGCTGGATTTTGTTGAATCTTCATCTTAAACTTTCAATAATCCCTCCTGAGTTGTTGTGAGCAGGTGGCAAGTTTTATATTAAGCCTTTATCAGGCAAATTACTATTTTTGGTCATTTCCTCAAACATCAAATATGGGGCCAATCCTGTGCATCAGTGAGGTCCAGGAGCATGTTGGTTTTTAGAAACATTATACAGTGATTCCGAGAGATTTTATGGACATTTTCAAACTGTAAATAGTGAATATGAGTGATTTTTGTCAGTTTACGACCTTATAACAGTTGTTTTATTACATGTGTTTACTTTTTAGCAAGTGCTGATCAGATGTTTTTTGGCAAGGTAGATGACGATGTCCAATAACACGCTAAGGTTGAAATTTTGAATTTCAGAGCTTTTCAATGAGTGCCCTATAAAGGGTTAAGGAACAGTGCCTCAGACTTGTTCATTTTAGAATAAAAACTGTCTTCTTTTCTTTGTTTGTTTGGACCATTCCAATGATTTATTGGGCTGTTTAAGCACTCAGAACACAGAAATGTACTCACTGAGCTATACACTTAGTTTTACTGTGATCCTATTGACATAAACTTGTTGGTTCTCGTAATATCAATATAACCTCATCCTGTTCCTCTTTAGCAATTATCCGCTCTGGATGACTAAACGCTGATTAACACACACCTTGTGGGTTTGTTTGTTTGTTTTTTTTTCTTATGGGCTTCCTGGAACACTACAATGCTTCTTGTCTGTGTGCTTAGATTTTTGTCCAGACTTCCTGGAACCTTTGAGAAAGGGTCAACATTAAGAGTCAGAGACTTTTTCATGGTCTGATCACTTTCCATAATTCCTCAGAAATTCTAGCCTCACTGAAGTAACAAACAGGCACAATACATTTGGCTTATTGTTGTATTTATTTCATACATGCTGATTGTGATTTAATAGTTCACAAACTCTGACTTGGACTCTCAGTTGGACTCTGATTTTAATTCTCACTTGGAGGTTCACTTGGACTCTCACTTGGAGGATTACTTGGAGTCAGAGCATCTGCAAAGACAAAGGATTAATATTAGATGAATTACAGAGACAAAGCATATTAATGTAGAACTTTTTTAGTGTTCATGTTTTTTAGTGTACACGCATGTTTACATGTAATAGATTCTGTACAATTTTTCTTTACAAACATTAATTATCAGTTTACACATATGCATATACAACTAAAAAAGGCTAGTTTGTGTAACAGTCTACAAATAGTTTTAATGTTTCTATTGGAGTCATGTGTCTGAATGCAGTCTTGGTTTTTTTTTCATGTTTAGGAGCCTGTTTTTAAAAAAGAACAAAATTTCTTGGTCTGTAAAACTGGGCTGTGATTCAGTGACCATGAGGAAATATGAGTCCAGATGCCAGACCAGAACCATGGTATAAAAACCCACCTCCCTCTGTCTGGATGACTGTGGAGCTACTTACCCTGACACATATACGACGCCTCCAGGTATTTGTAGGTGCCTTTACAGGGGTCTCCAAACACAGAGTTGCTCACTTTGATAATGCAGCTGTTTTTCCCATTACAGCTGCAGATGGAGAGAAATGTGTGAAATACAGGCTTGACTTTGTGCTGCTGTTCTATTATCTGCAGGTGGATGACTGTACCTCTCAGCTACTTTGCTTGAAGGGCTTGAACAGTCAGTCTTCTGGATCTGAGAGTATGGTCGATTATAAATGCATGTAGTACGGTCACGACGGCCGTAGTCAGCACTGTAGACATGTATCACCTGCCCTTTGTCTAAAAAAACAGAGGAGAAACGATAACAAATGTTAGTTTAAGATGCTGTTGATTAGAAAGGCAAAAAATATTGATTATGTTCGTCATTTTAAACCTGCCTTTCCCAAACTTAGACCCAGAACAAAAAAATGGGTTATGGAGCTGTTTTTGTTGGATCACTACATGCCATGAATAAAATATACGGCAGTAATACGATACGAGAATTAATTTTCCTAAATAAAACAGAAAAAGAGTGTTTTCTGGAGGTGTTGTATGTATGTTGGTAAAGGTGAAAAAAAAAATGTGTAAATGATAAAACAAGCCAAATATGGCACAACAGACAAAAACAATGCAAAGAAAAGGCTGTCAGGGAGTGTTTTGACAGTGATAAGTCAGTAGTGTTCATGATATTAGATTTTGGTCTGCTTGATGATGGCGTTGCTACTCAAATACATTACTTTTCAGTAGGGATGCACCAATACCACTTTTTTCTTACTTACATTTGAGTACTTGCCGATACCGAGTACCGATACAAGTACTTAATAATCCCATTCCAGTTCTTAGTTCCCTTTGTAAATGTGCTTTATTGTCGTTGTCATTAGTCTGACTGGAGCAAAGTGCTGCTACTGACATTTAATGTGTTGGAATGAGCATTTCTCAATTAATCCACCAGAGGGCCACCGCTCTGAATTAACCATACTGGATAAATACCACGAAGAAGAGTAAAGTTTTTTGAGAAGAAGAAGAAAGTCAGTAATAACAAACATGGAGACGACAGAGGCAACACTAATGTGATACTAATATTGCAGTGTTTTCACTGGTAAGGTTTAAAAGCGAAGCTTCAGCAGGTAGAAAAAAGAGAAATGTGTGATAAGTTTCGTTTTCACTTCCGCTGGTGGCGGTCCACACTGCTCCGTACTCCCACTGGTATTCTCTGTCTGGGTACGCATCCGCCAGCACCTGGAAAACAGATGGAATGTACGCAGAGGACGGACAGAACACTCCATCCGTATCTGTCTGTGTCTGTAACATTACTTGCAGTCAGCGTTACTTTTATCACCGTCATTTATTTGGTTCAATCTCCACACTCTTCACACTCCCCACACATTATTCCTCCTCCTCGTACCTGCTGCACTGAACTGTGAATGTCACATGGCCGTAAGTGGTATCGGTGCAGTTGTATCGGATATCTTTTACGAGTACACACATTGAGTATCGGAGCCGATGCCCGATACTCGTATCGGTATCGGTGCATCCCTACTTTTCAGTAGTGATTGTTGACATTTCTATCAACATTTCCATCTATTCAACATCATTATGATGATTGGAGGAGTAGTAATAATGCAGATATTATGGGACTTTATGAGATATTTTTGTAAATATGGGACCTGAGAAGGCATATAAATGATCATTTGAGTCTCCATCTCAAAAAGTTTGGGAACTGCTTCTTTAAAACCACAAGAAGAAGAGAATACACAGTCTTACCACACTGCAGGTACGCAAGTGAGTGCTCACATGTAACAAGATAATCTGTCAAAATAAGGCACATCCTATTAGAAAAAGCAATGTTAGGTCTTCACACAGTCTGTTGGACAAAAGTTTTCTATTTTACATAAAAATAAGATCAAGTGAGTTGTCAGGTTAGAATTGTCATTTACTGCTTTCACCACACTTGTTGACAGCAGTAACATGTTGAACATCTTGCTTCTGTAGTTGTGTTATTTCTGCAAAATGCTGCTGTTATTTTGAGCTCATTCAGACACACAAGCTAATCATCATACACGTTAAACCTGTAGTGAAATTTTGAGTGACTGACTTGCCGGAATGCAGGTGTATGTTGTGTGTAGATATCCAGTGCAGGAACCAGGGTATCTGATGTCCGCAGGGGTTAATTCACAAACTTTTTTCCCATCACATCTGCAAGCACAACATAAAGAGCCAAGAAGAATTACAGCAAGCAGAACTACATTACAGCACCAATAAACATTTTAATATTGCTTTTAATTTACTGTTTTTGCTTGTTTTTGCAATAGACTGTTGACCATAAAGTTGGAACAGTTTTGATTTCAGACACGTTCTTCTTTTTATTCCCATTTATACACATCAATAATCACCTTTGACCAGGCGTAATGATCACATTCTAAGTCCCAGTTAAATGTTATCAATAATAAATCAAATTTTCACATTAATTTCATGAGAAGAGGTAAAAATATTTTATTCTGATTTTATGGGTGTCACAGTGTTAGTCATTGTCTAATTCGCACTTATGTAATAAACCACTGCATCCATACTAAAATGGAAAAACGTAAATATTTCAGTGTGATGCAAACAAAATTCATCAACTCGTAAATTAAGCTCCATGAACCCTTGAAAAAATGTTGTATCCTTTGGCTCTAGCTCATCTATGAAGGTCAGAATAGCATTTGTGAGACCTGGTCTTGAGGTTTTCCACAGTTCCCATTGGAGAACAGTCTTGGTTAACGGGGTATGGAGGTTGTCCATGAAAGCATCTCTCGTCTTCATGACCCCACAGCGCAGTCTGCACACTTATCACTCCTGTGTCTGGTGTACACACATCAGCAAAGAGACAAGTAGACAAGAGTGAAGACACAATGAAAACAGTTCAACAAAGAAATGCTACAAAATGTGCAGACACTATTATATAAATAAACTGATGCTAAAGTTACAGGCAGAAATGTTTGTCTTCATGGACATAAGGAGCAAATTAGATCTTATCCATATAAAGTGTATGGATTCAGTCACTGCATATTTTTTCTGTTTGCATTAGTGATAAATCTCTCAGTTACAGTTACCTCATCCACTTGTCTGTTGCCTGACCCCCTTCCACTTAGGTTACTACATCTACAGCTCTGGAAAAAAATAAGAGACCACTTCAAAATTATCAAATTCCCTGATTTTACCATTTATAGGTCTGCATTTGAGTAAAATGAACATTTTTGTTTTATTCTCTAAACTACTGACAACATTTCTCCCAAATTCCAAATAAAAATGTTGTTATTTAGAGCATGTATTTGCAGAACACGACACATGGTCAAAATTACAAAAAGATGCAGTGTTTTCAGACCTCAAATAATGCAAAGAAAACTAATGTATATTCATTTTTAAACAACACAATACTAATGTTGTAACTTGGGAAAAGTTCAGACATCAATATTTAGTGGAATAAACCTGATTTTCAATGACAGCTTTCATGTGTCTTGTCTATCCACCATTGCTGTTGGATGACTTTATGCAGCTCCTGGCATAGAAATTCAAGAAGCTCAGCAATGTTCAATGGTTTGTGACCGTCCATCTTCCTCCAGAAGTTTTCAAAGTGGGTTCAGGTCTGCAGATTGGGCTGGCCATGACAGGGTCTTCAACTGGTGGTCTGTCATCCACACCTTTATTGACCTAGCTGAGGCCAGGAGCATTGTCCTGATAGAAAAAACAGTCCTCAGAGTTTGGGAACATTGTCAGAGCAGAAGTCCAGTAGTTTTCAATAGTTATTTTTAGATTCCAATTACTTTAGCTGGTCTAATAGGGCTGTTTTTGCCTATTGTAAGAAGATAATGATGGCCCCAGTAGTGGTGTTTATACTTCTCCTTCTTAAATTAGACATGAATCAGGTGTTTATTCAGTAGAATAAGGTGTGCTTGTGTTGGAATTCAACAGACACAGGAATGGAGTGGCTGTCATACATGCAGATATGTTGATATCAGAGAAAATTGCAGTGGTCTCTAAATTTTTTCCAGAGCTGCACAGTAGATCTAATGATTCTGTTATCAGGTTACTTACCACCGGCCTTTAAAGTCATTATAATTAAACCTATTGACACTGTCTGCTACTATGTCCCTACTGTTATCGTGGGCTTGCTCTTAGAGGGGTCCTTTAGTCTTTTTAAGTATTAGCTTTGAGAAAGAGAAAGAGTCAAACTGATCAAAGCGTATTATTTTCTCAATCCTTTAAAATGGTGTTAAGGGTTAGTATTTTTTTTAAATTCTGTAATGGGCTGTGTCATTTGTTCTGTTGTACTTTTGTAGTTTTTCTGTTCTCTTCCCTGTGTGGGTGTGTTCTGTTTGTTTTCCCTCCAACAGATAGTAGTTAAAGGAGGATGAGCTGCAGGTGTGCTGTTGCTCTGCTGGCTGCAGCTGATTGGTGCTTCAAGAGATGAGCCGGGAAATTTAAAGGACAGATCTTCATTCCTCCAGAGACTCCTCTCATTTCATCTCCCACTCTGTGCAGACCAGCCATTTGTAATTTTTTGTTAGAACTTTGTCAAACCGGTGATACAAGGAGGGAATCTTTTTCTTTAAGTTTTTTTTTTGTTAAGACTGATGTATTTTGGTTTTCCTTCGTTTGTTTTTGTAGAACATTATGATTCCCTCACCTGATTTAATTTTTCTTTTTTTGTAAATAAATATCTCATACCACAGTTCCGTGGTTGCTGGTCGTTTTGTTATTTTGGTCCTGTTTGTTAAGGGACATGGAGGGAGGGGAGTCTCATATCATGTTGCGTCTCGGCAACCCCTAGACTGAGTTTAACAAATGGGTTTAAATTCCACTGAAGTTACAACCTCTGACAGTCTCAAGTCTTTCTTTTAATTATACTAGGAAGAAGTGGTAGTGCATGTAGAAGCTGCATTTGAATAGAGTTTTTATTCATCAGTTCAGATCTGCGCTGTTCCTTTTAAGCTAAAAGTTATCTGTTTTAACAGTTTATCTGTTTTATCTATTTATCAGATTTTTTTGTTTTTGTTTTGTTGGGTTTTGTTTTGTTTTTGTTTGTTTGTTTGTTTGCTTGCTTGTTTTTCTCATGCCTATACTTTTTATTGCTTCTGCTGTAATGCTTTTAATGTTTTATGTAAAGCACTTTGAATTGTCTTGTACATGAAATGTGCTATACAAATAAACCTGCCTTACCTTGCCTTTTGGCTCTTTTGTGGTATGTTTTAGGAGTTGAGGTCATGACACCAAGAGATTTAGAAACACAGTAATCAGTGTGCAGTTACAGAATCAAATGCTAAGTTCTTGTCATGACAAACCAAAAATAAATAAACTAATATGGGGGAAAAAAAGGTTTTATGAATAGGAGTCATACCACAGCTCAGGCGGTGAACAGTGCCGCAGTAACAGGTGGTGACTTTCTGTGTCAGGACACCTAAGTAACAAATATGGAAGTATTAATTTACTAAAAACAATTAGTCAAGATACTTTACGTGTAGACACACACATTCACACATATTTACCTGCACTTAAAAGCACACAGGTTCCTGCCAACACTAAAACAAACACAAAGTTAATTGTGTCAATCTAAACCACAGAAAATACATTTACATAACATTTCACGTCTGTTTGTCGTACAGCACCATTCACCATGTGACTCCAATATGGGACCTGGCTTCTTCAGCAAGAAAACACAAACCTGGCCTGTATCAACATCAGAAAAGTTTTAATTCTGTATAAGTTATATATGTACTCACAGTGTGCAGGGCTAAAATGGACCATGATTTTGCTGGATCCAGAGGAAGATGAAGAGTGCAACTGATCTGCAGGATAAAACAAATCTGAACATGAATCCAGTAGCTTTTATTCAAACGGCTACTGTGTTCAGACATGACAGTCCCTTGTGGGGAGGCAGTCAGCCAATCACAGGCAGAACACTGAAAAGACCTGGGCTGGTGAACCAGGTGAAGCATACAGGTAGATAAAACTGAAGAAAGTTGACCCCGCCCAAGCATGAAACAGAAAACTGGTCATATGGGGGAACATGTCAGAGTAGAAATAAGAGACCAGAGTTACGCCACATTAACACATTTTTATAAATTTTATGGCAACAACAGCAAAAACATTCTAGTATTATTGTGTTATGTGTATGGAATAAACTTTTGTAAAACTGGAATGTTATTTTTTGATGCTTGAATTAGATGCTTCAGTAAACCGATCTTCCTGGATTATGAGTGAAGAATGTGTAGTGTAAGCCAAAAGTGAGCCACAAATATCTTTGTGGCCTAATATTAGAAAAACATCTGCAAGAGCAGGTAAGAACAGGCATGTAAATGATTTGTATGAATGAACATGAGCAGCACCTAATGAATAAACTAAAAAAAAAAAAGATTACTGGCATAAGTAACAGTTCATAGTAATATTAACCTTTTATGAAACATCAGTACTGTGGTGAAACTGGCCTCTTTTTTTTCCCAGTATTTTTCTGTTTTACCATGTGGAGAAAACTGGCACCTTACAACAAAAGCTCCCAGTTTCTTTAAATCTGATCCCCCAAAATATTACCAGATAATAATACAACATCTGACTGACACATGGTTATACACAGGACACATTCAGGTTCATTATTTATTGCACTTGAGTAACTGTAATGCAGTGTCTGCAGCTGGTCTATGCAGCTGAAGAGAACACTTTTACATACCAAAAATAAACTGTTCAGAAGGTATGAAAAAAAAACATGCACTGAAGATCATTGTTTCTTTTATGTCTCTCATAAAACACACTTACTTTTAACATACACATTTTTTTCCCCTTATCCAACAATTTAACAGATTCCTATAATAAAAACAATTACAACTAGAAGACTGAGTCACTGTAAAAAGTACATCTTGAAAATATCATTTACTTTTATGAAAACCATCAGCTGGATGTGTTGATAATATAATAGTGAACCTAGAAGAAAATATTTAGATTTCCAATTACAAAATGTTCCATTTAAAAAAGCTAACACCTTAGCAACCACACTTAGACATGACAGACAAAATTTCACAGTAAAACATAACTGTTTTGATAAAGATCAAACTTTGTAAATTGTTGCAGCTTTGTTAAGGCATCTACTCCCTCCCTATGATTTTGAGCTGTAGAATATAGGTGTTTTCAGTTAGGTAGGAGGGTTGAATACTTGATTGACAGCTGTAATTACCAATCACTGATTACCTGGTTATGACTCTACTGATCTACTCTTTTGATATGGATGTGTGAAAAAGTAACTTCACTTTTCCATAACGGCATGAAAAGATTTTAAGCCATCTACATTTATATTTAGTCTCCTGAGTTGGACTGATGGGACAGAGCTGCAAGGGAACTGGGCAGGTATGTCAAACTCTGGCATTTCTCCATTTGATTTTACGTTCTGCAGCTTGAATGACAACCTGAGTTTTGCATTCATGCTTGGGTTTGAAAGTAGAGAAGTTTACGGAGGAAGTTAAAGGAACCAGGCATTTGCTTGTAGAGACCTTTTGCAGAGTTCTGGGAGACCTCATGGTTAACCTGGAAATGATGACATGTAAGTAAATAAAAAATACTAAAGAACATTCATTGGCATCCATGCTAACTGGTATAAGAAGGAAAGCTCACCATCATCAACATTGTGACCAAGTCATTGATGCTGGCACTTTCCTCAAGGATGCGGTCCAGTGTCTCGACATACCAGGAACCAGACTGAGTGTCTCTCCAAGACACATAGCCTAGATAGGACACATGGTCAAAAAGGCATCATGAACACATATTTATTTTTCAGATGTGGCTACAAACACAGATGTCTGAAAACTATGGACACACAAACCCACCTGGAAAAGTTGAGTAGGACACTAGAATGTCACTGGGTGTGGGCAGCGTGGCTCTGGCGTCTGGCTCATCGGACATACTCAAAGAGTCGCTGCTGGATGACATGGGAATAGCATCCGTCTGGTCGTCCTCTCCACCAAAGGATGGCTCGACCTCATCAGGGGACACCTCAAAACCTGTGTCTTTTTCACCTCAAGGAAAGATAGAGAATATCCCTAAGACTCTTTTAAGTCCTTAACACATCTATAACCATAATTAGGATTAGGGTTAGGATGAATGTTGCATTTTACATAATGTTACTATGATTGTTCCATAAATGTTCTTAGGTACCTCCTCCACAGGCCTGGATGAAAAACAGTTTGGGTTTTCCTTGTAAAGACGGGCAGTGCTGTCCATTAAGATAGTTTGTTATGTACTGAACAGGGATGTGCTGTCCATCAACTCCATACACAGCACCAGGGAAGCGGCTGTGACTCACCTGTAAACAAACAGATTATAAAGAAAGGATTAAAAACATTTTATGGTGAATGCGATCTGTAATTCAACAAATATTTGAGTCATTCTTATGGTGGTAACTCTGAGAAAAAGAAAATACAGGATGTGGCTTACCTCTGTACCATGAGAAAGCATGATAACTACACAGCAGTCGAACTGGGAATGGTCTTTCTTTGATAAAGCTGACAGTTGATGCTTGATTTGCTGAAATGTGGAGATCAGTGTCAGCTTTGTAAACATACAGTATATTTATAGATTTAAATGTTACTAAAATTGGAAAGGTTTAAAACATTTTTTTTTACTCTTTGTTTCAGGTTTGCCTTGACTTCCACAATAAAATTGAGTGCTTTGAACCGTCTTTCCAGCTTGTCACAGTCTATGTTGGAGCCTGTGCGGTTGCTAAGCTCACTGCGAGGGTCAAACTCCACATTGTTTATGATGAGGCAATGTCCACATGGGCTGGCATCCATTTTATAACACTGATTTACACACAAAAAAGGAAAGGAAAGTAATCAGAAAATGTATCAACCTGCTTATATTCACATCCTTACCTGTATATTTGCAATTACCTGCACATTTTGCCTTTCTGTTGACTGTAGAGAGCTTACCTGAATACTATCCCGTCGTGGTCTTGGTCTTGTGTATACTGGTGCTGTAACAACAAAAAATATATATCTTTTAATATCAAGAACAATCCAGACTGCCACCAGCGTGAAATGATTGTGTGCAGCTTACATGGAGTGGGAGTGGTATTTGTTTTCTGTTTTGGAGAAAGAGGAGAAATAGGAACAACTTCTACTTTTGGCTTATCAATATCCATTGGAGACACTGTTGAAGAAAATCTGAGCATTACAACCATGTACAATACAGTTATGCTCTGTGTTGGTGTTAATACTCTATTACATGTGTCACTGTAGCACACACTCACCAACAGGAAGAGGCTTGACAGGAGGACGAACTACCTGAGGAGGGGCTGAAGGCCGGATGTGAACTGATGGAGCTCCATCTTGGAGGAGCTCTGCCAGGCTGTGCTGACCTGTTTCCTGAAGACACTCCAGAAATATAGGAAAGGCCCGGCTCCCACGGGTCTCTAAGTCCCGGACTAACTGTCGGGCTTGATCACGTCTGGTCCCAGAGCTCTGACAGGAAACACAGCAGGAGGTGTCCAGCACCACAGATGTAAATACCACATTCATTACAACATAAGTGAATGAATTAGACTCAGTTGGGATATGTTATATATTTTTGTTGACTTCCATCTATTAATACATTAAACCTTTGATAGAAATGACTCAGTCCATTCTCTGTAAGCAATATTTAATGAAACAGCCCAGATAGAAAAATCATTATGGCTTAAATCTGGCCCAAAACTGGCATGCCATTTGGCAAAGTTCTGGGCGGATGTATGGGCCCTAAATGGCCCAAAATAGGCAAGCCAAAATCAAACCAGGAGAAAGCCAAAATTCCCCCAAAACTAAATGCGGACTTCCAAAATATAGCCAAGTGTCCCAGAAAAGCCCCAAATCCCCATAATCCCAGCCAAAAAGTAGCCAAAACTGACCCAAAAGGAGGCCAAAATTCACCCAAAATTTGTGTTGATCATGCTTTTAAAATGAAGTGGGGTTTTCTTCTGGGTAGAAATTCCTGCTCTTTGCACAGTGTTTTGGCTTTACAGAAATATGCCAAAAAACGACCACAACACATCCATATATGGAATAAGATGTTGCTGCTCTTTAGTCAGTCTTCTGGTTTGCCATAAACATGCCATACCATCCCTATACTTGATCCCGCTCTTTGCCCACTCTTAAACCAGACATACGCCATAACTCAGCCATATATTGCTGGTGCCTCCACATCTATCATGGATAACCTTAATCATACCACAGTTAAGCCTAAAGGTTTTCATAATGCCAAAAGAAAGCCAAAAATGCCAAATGTATGCCATAATACTGCCAAAATATTTACTATCTAGGATATATAACAAATTAAATGGTTATATGCTGTCCTTTGCACCTTGCCCTACCTCTGATCCATATTGTGACAAATTAACTAACATATCACTATGAATTAGTAAACTTCTTTATCAGTATTAACTCTTCCATGTGTAACAGACCACATTCAACTATTACGTTGTGGGGAACACGTGATAGGAAATACTGAGACAAATTTGACATATTGTACTGGAAAACTACACAGAAAAACTGACAGGTGCCCTACCTTTATCTCGTCGATCATGTCTTCGGTGAAAACTCCTTTCTCTAGAAGACTATCGTAAAGGTTTGATGGATCCAGTCCTTTCACCAGATTGCTCCTGTTTCGCTGGAGAATCTTCTTGTGTCTTTCGTCCATTGTTATTCAGTTCCACTTGAGTGAGACAGATTAACAAAGAAACGCTTTATTACTCTTACACGGCCAGTATGTACACCTAAAATATGTGAAAGACTTCCTCTTTGCTTGTGAAAATGAAATAAAATCTTACATTAACTGTGAAGTTTCAGTTCTGTTTGTCTAATGAAAGCTCGGTTGCTTTAGACACTTCCTTGTTTACATCACCGCGTGTTATGATTGGTCAAACGAAAGAGTGAGCCTAAAATATACAAGATGCGTTTAATTTTACATATCACGTAGTGCCGCGACAAGGCATCTCACTAAAGAATGCGCAGTCCAATATATACGGTGCGTGTCAAACAATAAACCGAACATACCCAAAACAACGCAAAGAAAGTAGGAAATACTCAAACTCCCAAAAGTCCTTTCGGCCCCTGGCCCCGCCCCTTTGTACTCCTGCCTCAGCAGCAGGTTGTGTGCTTGCCGCTTGCCCTGGAGGAGCTGAGGGATGCTGTTGAACACACCCTTTCCAACAGCTGTCTTTTCACATCAGCGTTAACCAACAACCTGAAGAATATCCAAACCTTCACCCAATATGTGGCGTTGTACCGGCTGACCACATCGGTGTGAGGTGACAGGAGTGTGTGTGTTCCGTGTCCATAGCTAACCCAGTAGCCACTGGAGCAGCGCATCTAATGAAACGTTTGTAGCGATAATGGAGAAACTGCGTGAACGTTTCATCCTCCAGGAATAATGCCGCTATCCGTGTAGTAGTCAGCACATGATATATTGTACCGCCTGATGCTTTTATAGCTATCTGGTATATAACACCCTAGCTTGTAGCCTCTGTTTTAGCCGCTCTTTTACCATATGGGTTTGCTTTCATCCTTTTCTCTTTTCAAGGCTGTACCGTCAGTGTTTTATGTGTTGCATCCTGTTTAAAGTTACCAGCCGATCCTGGGTCACGATTTCAGGCCTGACCATCCTGGATTAGCCAAACCTGATACTGATAGTTGTTCCTATTTCTTGAAGGTATCTGTGATGGCAGTGTCAACGATGTGTCTGTCACTGGCTGCTGTGGTGGTTCTCCTCTCAGTGCTCCTGACAGGATCAGCTGATGCAGGGCCAGAGGTGGACCCTTACCAGATCTTAGGAGTAACCAGAACTGCAAGCCAGGCTGAGATCAAGAAGGTGTACAAACGCCTGGCTAAAGAGTGGTAAACAATGTCACACAGTACTGACATCATTAACAAACCAGAGTCAGTTCAACCACATTTTAATTGTAAAAGGTTGCTCGCAGTCACAGTTAATAGGTACAACTGAAGAAAGCACTATCTTCTCTTTAAGGCATCCTGACAAGAACAAAAGTCCAGGGGCAGAAGACATGTTCATCAAGATTACCAAATCTTATGAGGTTTGTCATTTTTAAAATGTTACTCATCAGTACACTGGAACTAGGGCAGGGCAATTTATCAGACATACTGAGTGTGACAAGATTTGTTGTGAGTGGGATGCAGTGAAGGACTATATCTGTGGTTTAGTTTTGATGTTTAGCTTTTGTTGCATTCTGCTTTGGCTCTATCTCTATCACAGTCATATTCATTTTAACAGAAACACCGCTGTAATATTACTTACTCAGTTACTATATCCGCACTACAAGTGTTTGGTTCATGGACTTTAGTCTTCAAGAGTCTGTGTTTTTTTAAGAGTGTTTGTAATATCTTGAACAGCTCCAGCTCACAACAAAAAATTTAACCCACTTCAGAATTAATGTCCATATGTATTGTGTATCATAATTCAGGCAAAATATATGAAATGTATGTATGTGTAAAATGTCTGTACTGATATTTGTTCTGAATGATGTTTAGATCTTATCCAATGAGGACAAACGGGCCAATTACGACCGCTATGGGCAGACTGATGACACCCAGCCATACGGCAGTGGTCGCTACGGTCACCGCCATGACAGCTTTTACTTTGATGAGTCCTTCTTCAACTTTCCCTTCAACAGCAAGAATCACAGAGACTTTGCAGACAGCAAATATACATTGCACTTTAACCAGTACGTCAATGATGTGGTGCCTGACAGCTATAAGAGACCGTATCTGATCAAGATCACCTCAGACTGGTGCTTCAGCTGCATCCACATTGAGCCTGTCTGGAAAGAGGTGGTGCAGGAGATGGAGTCTTTAGGTTAGGAATGAACCTACAGATCACTCAGATGATTCAAATCCATTAGATTGCCTTGAATAGTACATGTCTGTTTGTTTATGTGTTGTCTTTACAGGTGTTGGAATAGGCGTGGTGGATGTTGGATATGAGAGACGGTTAGCCAATCACCTCGGTGCACATCGTACCCCTTCAATACTTGGAGTCATCAATGGAAAAGTCACATTTTTCCATTATGCTGTAGCAAAGGAGCACCTCAGGCAGTTTGTTGAAGATCTTCTTCCTCAGAGGCTTGTGGAGCGGGTACATATCTGACTGTAAACACTGCATTGAAG
Organism: Sphaeramia orbicularis; assembly: GCF_902148855.1. Classification (NCBI taxonomy): domain Eukaryota; kingdom Metazoa; phylum Chordata; class Actinopteri; order Kurtiformes; family Apogonidae; genus Sphaeramia; species Sphaeramia orbicularis. The sequence goes on from NC_043963.1 coordinate 38,500,157, forward strand.
TGATTTTTGACAAAATAATGTTGCATATTTAAATATATTTATATTGCAGCCCCTGATGGATAGATAGATAATGTAAAATAATATAAACATGTGACATTTTCTATTTTCCAGGTCACTGATAAGAATGACCAGCAGTTCTTGAACAGCTGGCATGAGCTCAACAAGCCACATGTGCTTCTGTTTGACCAAGTGCCTGCGGTTCCTCTACTATACAAAGTAATTCATTTCATTCAGATATTTGTTAAGTTTCCATTGACATATCCAACACAAACAGGTCAGTAATTTATGTTGTCTCCACAGCTGACTGCATTTGCCTATAAGGACTACTTACAGTTTGGGTATGTGGATCAGGGACTGTCAGAAACTGCCAATCTGCAGAAACAGTTCAATATTAACACCTACGCACCGACCATGTTGGTTTTCAAAGAGAACATAGACAAGCCAGCTGACATCATTCAGGTAGAGCAGCAGCATGAGGAAATAATATTCCCTTGTCATTTGTTGATATTGCTGATGTTACAATTTTTTTCATTTGAATATTTCATATGCTGTTTTCTGCAGGCAAAAGGATTGAAAAAACAAATTATTGATGAGTTCATGTCAAACAATAAATTTCTTCTTGCACCAAGGCTGGTCAATCAGAAGCTCTTCGATGAGCTTTGTCCTGTCAAACAGTTTCACCGACGGAGGAAGTAAGAGACCTTGAGCTTCTTTCATTTATTTATTTATTTTTAATTGAAACAGAATACATTGTTATGTTTTAATTTTAGTCTGTGAACCACATTTGAGGAATTTTAAAGGAATATTTTGACATTTTGGAAAATTACCTTCACATTTAGTACAGATATGAAATAGTATTGGTGACAACCTTCTGTCAACAGGAACAATAATATGCATATTTCCTAAAATTTCCACACAAAAAAACAGTGTATGTAGTTTACATTTGCTAACTTTCTGTAACATATTCTCTCCTCTCCAGATACTGTGTCCTACTGATCACAGGTGATGAAGAGACTTTTACTTTTGGGAACCAGGCGTTTCTATCATTTGCATCAACTAATACCAAGGAAGTTGTAAGATTTGCATATGTGTACCAGCGGCTCCAGCAGCCACTATGTGACATCCTTATGCAGAGCAAGGACAGTGCTCAGTCCTCACCACAGGTATATCCAAGTTACAAGTTACGTTACTACAGGTGCAGGTTTCACTGTATCACTTTATATTGAGTGGTAATAAGGTCTTAGGAGTCATTCAGAAATCTAACCTATAAAAATACCAGTAGAACAAGGTTCCATCATCATAAAGCCAGACCGATCTCCACTCTACATTAGTGCTATGTTAGTGCTGTTTGTAAGTCTGGCACCCCCCTCTTTAATTTTGGAAGGGGGAAACTTCTCAGGGTTGTCTTGCTAGTTCTTTAGATGAGTCATACTTCTCTCGGATTTTGGTTGAACAAGTGGGCATGAGGAAGCAAGTTGTGGTATTAAATTGATGTTATTTCCCAACTAAAGATAACACTACATAAGAAGATATGTGTGTTTGTCAGAACTTGTTATTGTGAGCATGTAGTTGCAGCTTGAAGGTTGTTATTCTTTCATATTTTGAGGGGGATATTCCAAACAGTAACACACTGATAGGAAAAGGAGGGAGTGACAATCCTACCGCTGTGAGACAGAAAAAGTCGCTTATATTCCAGCAGAATGCATCCTATAAGCCAGACTAATAAAAAATACATATGCTCATAACCCTTTATGGGGCACTCGTTGAAATACTCTGAAATTCAAAATTTCAACCATAGTGTGTTATTGGACATCATCATCTACCTCCTCTTGTCATAAAACATCCGAGCAGCACTTGCACTTACTAAAAAGTAAACACGTGCAATAAAACTGTTATAAGGTCATAAACCAACCAAAGTCATTGCAGCTACAAAATTTCTATAAAACTCTCGGAATCACTGCACAGTATAGTATTATAAAAACTAACATGTTTCTGGACCTCACTGAGGCATGGGATTGGCCCCATATTTAATGTTTGCAGAAATTACCAAAACTAGTCACTTGCTTGATAAAGGGTTAAGCATATTCTAGCTTACACTGCCAAAAGAAACAGATGGAAAAATCTGTATCCATAGTAAGTAAAGGAAATCTCTCTTGTTTATTGACTCTGATTCATGGTTCTTTCTTGAGGTCTTTCCTTGACTTTCTGCCCCTTGTATTGCCGAATCTATGTGCAGGTGGTGATCCTGGAGAGGCGTAATACTGCGGGAAAGGTCTTCTTTAAGCCAGTGACAGCCTGGAACGGCAGCGAGGAAGACAAGCAGCAGCTTCTGGAGGAGTTGGAGCGGCTTCAGAAGGACCCATCCATTCTTGTCCACGATGCCATGCTACCTGAGCTCAACAATGAGTTTGCCTCTGTAAGCTCTTTCTAAGTTTACGACAGATTCTGTTATTAGCCAACGCTTATCCTGGTGCTAAATATAATATTGTTGTTATTATAGATGTTTATAATCAGATGGATCTATGCGTCTTATGATTACCTCTCTGAAGTCATTGATGATATTCTACATAACAACTGGTGAGTTCAGGTTGTAATCTACATTTATTAATGTATTACCTAAGTTTAATTTTTCACTGAGGTTGCAATGAAAAAACACTTGTAAGATGTAAAAGACATTATGTGTCTTTAATGACCTACAGGCGTGAGATGATGCCTCTCCTGTCCCTTATCTTCTCGGCCTTGTTCATCTTGTTTGGGACTGTGGTCATTCAGGCTTTCAGGTGGGTTTTATTCAACATACACATGCTCATCTTTTCTTTGCAACACCACCTATGTTTTTTGATTAATTCAAGATATAGTGCACAGAAATTTTCAGGGAGGATGAAGAAGCCAATGCTTTTTGTGCTTTCAGTGATTCAAGTGAAGACAAACAGACAAAACCAAAGGCAAAAGATGGAACAAAAGCAGAAAATGGATCATCTGGGACCAGTGGCACATCAAGGCAAGATGACTGTCTGTTTATTTTTCACTCATTTACACTTACTTAACTAAATAATATCCATACTTTTTTTTTCTTTTCCAAATTTTTTCTCTTATTTTAGTCGACCTCCCAAGAAGAGCTTTGTGGAGGTGACAGAGTTGACAGATATCACTTACATGAGCAACCTGGTGAAGTTGAGGCCAGGACACATGAACATTGTCTTGGTGCTCTCTGATGCATCTAAAAATATTCTGCTTAGCAAATTTGCCAAAGAGGTCTACTCCTTCACAGGGTAAGCACGCATTTAGTTATCTTTCTAACATAACAAAGCCTCCTGTGTTTTGTATTTTAAATTTTGCTACAAGCATTTAATACTGTCTCTGATACTTGTGCATAATTCTATAATGGTGTTCCAGTGATACTCTTCTGTTCCTGTTAAATTTGGGTCAGTGATATGGACAAAAAAATACTAATATTTATCAAAATATTTTGTTGAAATGGGTAGAACTTTCCGTAACACAAAATCAATCTGAAGATGAAGTATGTGATGAGTATACAGATCAAAGAAAATGTGTCTATGTGAGTAAAATCAAGGAAGATCTGCTAATTCTGCAGTGAAGACAACGGTAGATGATCTGAACTCCTCTTCTGACTCAGGTCACATGGTTCCAAAATATGTAACACAAGGCCTGCAGGTTCAAATTTATGAAAAAGGAGTTCTGTGTTGAAGACTCGCAACAAACATGCCTGAATAAACCTCCTAGCCGGGTAGCATCAGTGCTGCAAGATGCATGATGCAAAAATATCAAGATACCAGCAGCCTAAACAAATTAATGACGTAAAGGAAAATTAAAGGATAAATAAAATAAATAAATTCAACGATTTCTACTCATGTTGATGATATAGTCATTTATTAAAGCCCAAAGAGAAAACACAGAATATGTCCAGGGTATTTTCCAGTGTGTTACATAAATAACATCATCATCTAACAAAGAAAACCACTGTATGATTTTCCATCACATTTCTCTTTCACCCAGGAGTCTGACGCTGCATTTTTCCTTCCTGAATATTGACAAGCACATTGAGTGGATGAACACGCTGCTGGAATACGCTCAGGATGCCATGCAGATCGATGCAGACGAGGATGATGGAGGCAACCACAAAATGGACTACACCGGCTATGTACTGGCACTGAATGGCCACAAGAAGTACCTTTGCCTGTTTAAGCCTGTTTACACCGGGGAGGACCTTGACACTAAGTCATCTGAGGATGAAGGGGGCACCTCTGGTGGGAGGTCGAGGTCCAGCTCCCGTGATGACCACCCACCACGGAAATCCAACCGATCTCGCAACATATCCACCCTGCAGATCCACCACAAACTGGACCGCCTGGGGTTGTGGATGGAAAGGCTCATGGAAGGCACATTGCCTCGCTATTACATCCCGGCCTGGCCAGGACTCGCCAAGATCACGCCCAGTAAATAGACTGAGGCGGGTCAGGAAGGACAGACAACGGCTTCTGCCCACGTTAGGCTAGAGCTGCCTTTTTTGCACTTGAAATATTCTATAGCTACAAAATTGGCTTTAGTGCAGCTACTGTGGGAGAGATGTTTAGTGAGCTCATCTTTAACACATCGCATGCTGTTCTCAGCTGTTCTTAGTCATTTCTTTTAGGCAAATGCTGCTGCTACAGCTTTGTGAACAAAAAACAACACTGTGGCCGCCTACCTTCAGGACCATCAGTCATGTTCACACACATATTCAAGAAAGGAGGCAGGACATATTCCTGGAACTACCTTAGTCTTTGATGATGAATACTGTGAACAGAGATGCATGTCTCTACCACTAAATGTTTTTTGCCTTTTTATGCATCTCTGCCCAGATTTTAAAATTATTTCCTGAATGCTGACTTGCTTGTGCAATATAGCGTACTGCTGTAATGACAATGCCTTTCACCCTGGACCCCAAAGGTTTCTCTGTGTTCTTCCTCAGTCATTACATTTAGAGAAGATACTCACTCTGTTACATGTAGAGGATGTGGCATAAAGGTTAAGTCACTAAAAACAAGAATTACTAAGCAGCCTTGGTTTGTTTGACAACCTCAGTTAGCCAGTAGCTTTATGTAGCAAACAGCCAGTCTATTTCATGTGTTGAGTGTTTTTCCAAATGGCTGAGATTGACTCATGTATTAGGTCACCTTCAACTACTGTATGTAGACAAACACAAGCCAAGTCAAACTATGTGTGTGCTTGCTTTTTAATTAATTTGTTTTGTCGATATGAATTGTAAAAATGTCCTTAATATAACTTTGTTGGTTCTACAGGATGTAAATATTGTACATTATCATGTTGGGAGGAGTAATTTATATAGAGATCGGTCTGTAACTGAAAAGATAAGATGAATGTTTTACAAGAATTTATCAAACTGCTGGAGCTTTTCAGTAAGAAGTAATTTTACAACATAGTGTAAATTATGTCAACTACTATCATGTGTTTCAGTCTGAGTTCAATAGTGTATTTACTCTCTTGTTGGTTGTAATAAAAGTGCTTTATGTTTATTAATTACATGTTTAAATTTTGCACAATATCCTACTGTAACTTGACAGCTTTCAGTCAGTGAAGTGTTTCTATACATAATAGTTAAAAAAAGCACAAACCAACAACAATGGAAAATTTCAACTCTTGTGATTCAACTAGGACAACAAACATCACACAAAACAGACCAGTTCACACAGGACAAGATTTGAGCTCAGTTTTATTCTGTTCTCACTTTTCTGGCCTCCACAGATGTGGATGTGATGACCATGGAGCTTCTGCTGACATTTTATTGAGAGAGATTCCAGTATCTTTAATCTGAAGTCCCCCCCTAACCTAAAATAGAAAGACAAAAAAAATCTGTTACCGCTGCACAGTTTGTAATTTTGCAATTCTGGTTCTTTATTATATTTTCCTGGTCACATCTAGAGTACCCACTTACCTTGACATGTATATGCCACCTCCAGGTACTTGTAAGTTTCGAGACAGGGATCACCAAACACTGAGCTGGCTGCTCTGATAGAACAGCTGTTTTTACCGTTGCATCTGTAATCAGATCATCAGTGAAAACAAATTCATGAGATCTATGATGTTGTCAGAGAAGAGTGATAAAAATGTGAAAATGTGCACGTGATGATTTAGGTTTTCCAGAACTTTCAAACAGTATTCAATTGTGATGGGGACGAGACTGCCTATGTCGAGACAGAGTTAAGACCGAGTCGAGACCAAGTCTTTCAGGAGTCGAGACCAAGACCATAAAAACAAGTCCGTTTTCATAACCATGATTTAATATCACCCCAGTTAGTAATAAACAGTTAAGCCTACAGACTAAACTAGACTGGGAATTGTTTATAGGAGCAGTCTGGCACACTCTTGTCTACCTAACCTCTTCATATGGACTTTTTACTGTCATTAAAAAAATCCCTACCATACGCATCATCTGCCAATTTTTCACAACTGCTTCAACAGTGCTGCTCTGTCATCAACATGTTAAGCCCACTCTGATTTTGAATCATAGTTAGGACCTGCAGAGCAAATGAAAATTTGCAAGTGGTATGTCTAGATTAGTAGGCTAGTATATATATTTGTAATGATGGATAATTGGATTTTTTCTTAACATGAACATTTAAAAAAAATCTGTTGGTCTCGAGGACTCGCTCTGAAATTACAAATCCTTCTCACACTGTGGTCCAAGACCGAGTCAAGACCGAGTCCTTGAAGGGTCAAGACTGAGACGAGACAGAGAAAGCAGAAAATGGACTCGAGCACTACTACACTAGTATTCAGTTCAACAAATAACAACTTACTTTTCAGCAACTTTGTTGGTAGGACTTATGCACTGGGTGTTTTCAAGCTTTGAGGAGAGTCGTCTGAAAGAGCATGTGGTGCCATCACGACGCCCAAAGTCAGCACCGATGACAGAAATGACCTGGTTCTCATCTGACAGAAAAAGAGGAAATAGATGAAAAGGTAAGCAGCAGACATTTTTCACAACATTTTGATTCACAGTGATATGAGCTTACCACACTCCAGGTGTGCAAAAGACTGTTCACATACGACGAGGCGCTCTGTCAAAGTAACAAAAGTCACTTTAGGCATTAAACTTGTCAAACCCTTGGCAGCTTAGTTTCATTGTGATTTTCATGCATATAACTGACTTGCTGGGATACAAGTGTAAGTGGTCTTCAGGTACTTGAAAATGTTGGGACAGGGGTCAGTTGCAAAGATACTGTGGTTGAGTTCACACTCTGTCTTGCCATTACACCTTCAGGGAAACAGAGCACATTTACAGCAGCGAACAGAGAATACATGCTTTTACAGCAAAACAAGTTCTGTGTCTCTATATCATGGTTGTGTTGAATACACAATAATACACAAACAAATGAGTACTTTAGAGATGTACAGTATATACCAGTGGCAATTTCTCATAGACTGCAAGGAAAGCCCGGCTTCCATTAAAATTATGAAAATTAAATGGTTAAATATGTTCAGTTGTGTTGACATTTCATTGACTACAAATGTGTTAGAACACGTTCATCTCACAGACGAGCTCGTTCAGAATCAGCTTTATCACAAATCAATAGACGCGATGTTGTTCACTTCTCATACATTCCAGTTGCGCTGTTTTCTCATACATCTCTGCTCAGCGCATTTGTCCGTAGACGCCAGGCGTCTATGCACTTCAATGGGACAGAGTGGAACAGTTTTTTTCATTGCCTCAAAACTGGACGGTCATTGGATAAATGCCACGATGTTGTCCCGCCCCCGGACGCCGGGCGCCTCTGGGGGTGAATGGAGCTGTGGGCGGAGCTCGGCCGGGCTGGACGCCAGAATCCCACGTGCTGATTGGAGGATCAGTCGAAAGGCTGAATATCGTTTGATTGACAGCTAGTTTCAGATCTGCTCTTTCACTGACACAGTTCAGTTTAATACCGTCACACATTCTGCTGTGAAATGGAGAGAGAAACCACTACGAAATTACTCGTTCATTTCTTGCACTGTAAATAAAACACACTCATTGTACTTCCTTGTTTCAATTTAACATAATTTCAGCGTTTTCTTGTTTCAGTTACATAATTTAATCATTTCTTGTTTGAGTTTAATATTGTTTTGTAGATAGTTAAATCAATCAAACTGTCGGCTAGGTCGGAGTGAAAGGAGCATCTCTTGTTTAAAAAGGCTGAAGTCTTACACCCACAACACAATGGGCCAAGGAAATCTAAGCAGACCAGCTCTGCTGGACATCGAGAGGACACTGGTCCAGACAGTCCCTGGAAAAGACGCCAACTTGGTACGATAAGGTCACTGAGCATTTTCTTAAAAAGGAACGGAGGGCCGAATTTATGTTTACATAACGTGACTTTTTTTTTTTTTTTTTTTTTTTTTTGATGTAAGCCGACAATGAGCTTCCCCTGTCTGAAAGACGAGCAGCCGCCACTGGTATATACTACACAATATAGTACATACTTTATAAATTACACAAAAGCCTCTCATTCCTATGGAAGCCCATGTCCACCAGCAAAAAAAGTCAAAATTATGAGTTTTTAAAGTCAAAATTATAAGATACCAACAGACCACATAGTCCAGTTACTCGAGCAGAAAGGTCACTTCTCACTGCTCACTGATCTGGCCCTGAACCAGCACCTTCTTGCTTAAAAATCTCTCAAGGGTACGCTTCCTTAATACAACACCAATGAAACTGCAAGCATCTCAAGCATTCAATTTGTGGTAAAACCATGTTAAAAGTAGTCTTCAATACTCCATTTTTGCATCAGAGAAGCCACAAAGTGATGCAATTTGTTGAAAAGATCAACTTTACAGACTATCTTATAATTATGACTTTTTTTATTTCAAAATTATGATTTTTATCTCATAATTTCAGCTTTTAAATCTGAAAATTTCAACTTTTCTATCTCATAATTTTGACTTTTTATCTCATAATTTTCTTTTTTTTTTTTCATGACGATTAGTTTTTGTGTTGTGTTTTGCTGGCAGAAATGGGCTTCAGTACATTCCAGTACTTTTTTGCTTATTTTTGAAAGATTTTTTAATGTCTGAACATTAAGTTCAACTCTTGGGGACGCATCAAACCCAAACCTTAATTGAGTGAGTAAAATGAGACACACGTTCATACATCATAATGCTGAGATCTTCTGAGTGCTTCTTCCTTCTGAAAATCTGTACCTTGTCCTGACAATAAATTGAGCATCCGCCAGAGAACAGTCAGTAGTGGCGACCTCCTCTGCAGCTTTCCCTGTAGCGCAGGTCTCGTGGTCGTTACGCCCGTACAGTACTAACTGTACATCAATTACTCCAGAATCTGTAACCATCAAACAAGGAGGCATTAAGAAACCAGGGGATAATGTCTACAAGAAGTAGAAACAAAACAAATGAATAACTTTGAACCGTCTCCCAAACATAGGGTCAGGTTGACAAATGTAAGAGTAAAATACATAGCTATTATGTGACATGTGAATTCATTTTCCTGATTGAAACAGAAGAATGCTGTCTGGAAAAGTTCATGAAAGTTGACTAAAGCCATGTGAAATGCAGAGGAAAAAAAGGAAAGTAATATAACATGACAAAAAGGATGTAAGAAAATGTAACAAGGTGAAAGCAAAGTAAAAGTCATGATGTGAAAGACAAAAAACAATATAACTAGATGAAAATGTAAAAAAAAAACAAAACAAAACCACTCAGTAACATTTAAGTTATTTGTTTTGTCTGTCTGTTTGCTTGTGATGATGAGTTGCTGCCTATATATATGTAAGTAATAATATATATATATATATATATATATATATATATATATATATATATATATATATATATATATATATATATATATTTATAAGTAATGTAAGATGACAAAAAGGAAGTAAGAAAATGTAACAAGGTGAAAGCAAAGATGTGACAGACACAAGGTCAAAACAATATAACAAGATTAAATTTTATTTATTTATTTATTTTAAGTCATTAACTAACATTTAAGTTAGTTTTCTGTCATTTTCTTACTCTCTATGGGTCCTGGGCATAAAACTGATGTTTTGGGTCTCATAAGGAAAAAATGTGGGAACTCCAGATTTAGAGCACTGTAAAGTTTTTTCATATAAGTGAGTTGTGTTGTTAATCACATCTGTAAACCTCCCCTTTATGTCCTCATTTTCTAATGTAGTCTACATTGTATTTATGCTACATCATTTTTGACCATTACAGAAGAAATAGTAGAATAAAACTTAAGTCAAACATTTATCTTATTGTGTAAATAACAAATATAGACAGCCTTATATTTACTGTCAAAGTTCAGCAAGAGCAATTTTTTATTTTTTTTATTTTTTTTTTAAAGCAAATCAATAAAGAAATTAAGACCCTACCACAGCTCAGGCGTTGGACGTGGGGACCACAGGTGGTAACTGTCACTGCAGATACACCTGAAACTCCAAGAGAAATGTGTTACTTTAACATAAAAATATACAATTAAAAAAAACCTGTGAGGTTGCATTGATCTTTACCTGCAAACAGAAGACATGCTGCTGCCAGCACTAGAGAAATGAATGAATCAAATGAGTTGCATACTTTATTTCATAATGTTATTGATGTGATAAATACATAAATAAATACTGTTACTATTTCATCTTCATCTTATCTTCATTTTTGAGATACTTACAGAGATTGGAGCTAAAGTGAGCCATGACAGAAGCTGAATGTGAGACTGTGTGGTGGTCGGAACAGACTCAGTATTTATACATTTGGACCAAGGGCAGCATCTGTTTGCAAAGTAAACTTGAACTCTCAGACTCATCGTTTTATAACAGGGACGTGCAGGAAAGATGTGCACCTCATGATCTGTAGTTCAGATTCATTTATTTGGTTGGAGCAGATACACTGAAAGCACAAAGATTTTAGATAATGGATGCAGTACTACAAGAGTAAAATAGAACTATAAGTTAAGTGACAATTACTAATTTGATAAAAGTGTTTGATGTGAGTACTGTTTTTGTGTAAAAACAGCAGGAGCTTCTATGGACTAATTACCAGTCTGCACAAAAGCAAACATCCCAGACAAACCAAATAAGACTAATAAGCAATTCAGCTCATCTCTAATTTTAGGGAACAAAATAAATAGAACAACGGCAGCATATTGATTTAACTGTTGCTTTAACCTCAAGTGACTTCCACACAGGTACGATTTTGCAAAATCATGACTTACACAATAATTTATCTAAACAATTGTGTAATTTAAATTTGGGATAACATTTAGCCCTAGATGTGCAAATAGACTGCTATGATAAGCCGTGGCATTGGGGTCATATTTTGCTACTAAATATTAACAAATTATGTGACTCTTGTCTCTGCAATATCTTGTCATCAAGCACAGAACCAAATCCATCGTCAGTATTAATTAAACTTCATTCTGATTTTTTTCCCTATAAGCAGCGGTAACACAACACTGACATTTAGACCTTTTTCACTGCAGACATTTTGACTTGTTGAAGCAGAAAACACACACATGTAACTGGTATCAGTACAAACGGCTGCATCCCATTTAGGTGGGTCAGTTTCCTTGAATCTGTGCATGCTGGTTCATTGAAATGGCCTCTTGGGGAAACTAAATGGAACAGAGCTGTTGTTTATGTTGAAAAGTGTTACTGATACGGATTAACAAGTCACAGTTTCTGATGTGAAAATGTCTATCATCATCCTGGAATGTTAATACAATGAATGCACTCAGTAGGGAGACACTGGGCAACACTAACACTATGTTTCTGCTCATACACACAGGTGGGCCGTCCTGTAATACATGAAATTTGTCTTGAGAATTAAGTCAGTTCGCTGGAACCAGCACTACAGATATCACCAACCTTTTTTTGAAAGACTGCACATTTGATTGACAGTAAGTATTGGTGACAGAATCATCAGCCAATCATATTTTGATGTTAAATGACAGGATGCCTTCAGGACTCTGTGCTACCCCCAATACTCATAATGAAAGTCCTTCATATGAACATGAATTTAAGCAAAAAGAAGACATCCCCTCGAACCACTACACCAGATCTCGTTGGCAATCTATTGAAAATACCTTTTTCAAGGCATTTTTTAGAGAGAAAAGGAAAATAACAGAAATACCTACACCCAAACTCTATTCACTAACAAAGGCCAGAAAAGGTTTTGTGCAATATTTAAAAAAAAAAATTGTAACTACAAGGTCTCTGAGTGGCTAACATCTAGCACTGAGCACAAGAGCTAGTCGCTGTGTAGTTTTTAATACGAGTAGATGGATATGAAATGACTTTTGCAGTGTGAACAGCTTCACTAAGGCAGCAACAGGGCTCTGAGCAACATACAGTACAATGTGAGCAGTCCATCAGAAAACATGAGGTGAATGTGGGGTGCATTTGCAGTTGAATGAGCTAAGGAAACATGAGATCAGATCAGCATCCACAATGAGAGTCAGAAGAAGCCGGGACATCCTGAAGCGCCGTATGGACTGTATCCTGTTTTTGGAGCAGCGAGAATTATCTTTCAGGTGACACGATGAATCCAGAGATTGGCTGAGTAGTTGAAGTTGTCACCGCTGTTAGGCTCATGTGGAGGACTAAGACCTCTGAGCCGTCTTCATTCACTGTTACACACACACTTTGAACCTAGTCACGTCCCAATGAGCTTCAGAAATTAAAGAATGCAAGACACTTTTCGCAAATCTCAGTGAATTTATCTGCTTGTTTTCCTCCAATGTGCCAAACTACTGGATGAGTTTTTTCAAACACAGCTGCCATGTGCCATGTAGGTGAAGTGGAATTTTAATACACATTATTTGTACCTGGTTGTGTTGGCTGTACCAGAGACATGTAAGATAGGTGCCATGTGGTTTACTATTGTTTACTGAAGGCCCTGACTGAAACCCCATTGACGCCACTGCTTAAATGCAGATGACTGGTGGAAAATGACAGCTGTAAGTATTCACTGTTAAGAAACAGTCAGACATGACCCAACTGCTTTACTCAGTAGCTTGGAAAAGTGTTTTCTCTTATGCCCAGTGATGTGAAGCAGCGTCAGGTTAACAATATTTACATCTAGTCTTTGGACGTGGACTGAGAGATTTGAGGAAGAAAGATGTGCATTTACAGATTCCCGCTGTTTTTTCCCTTATTTTGACTCCTGCAGCTTTAACACTGGGTTTAACAGCTATGAGTTAAATCATTCTTAAAGTCAAGTCAATATTTTTCATGTTAAAAATGTAAAATGTAAACAATAAAGCAACAGGTTATTGTATTAGAAACCATTTCATAATGAAATATTAAATATTAATAGTATGTTAAATATTAAAATTGGAGACTATGGCTCAAAGTATAAACACTAAACTAAACTGAAGTACATGTGGATACATAATCTTGGTGACAGTATGTCAGTGCATGTGAAGTCACCAGAGGCCTCTTGACTGAACCATCTTCAGTTTGCTTCATACTTATTATTGTGAGTTGGAAGTAAAGACATATCCTAAAACTCCTGAAAATGTCATTCATCTATCATGAATAGTTCAAAGGTAATGGTTTCATCTTTAAATCCCATGGTGTTTGATAAGTCACAGTGGTTGGAGAAGCTTGTTTTTATGTTCAATAATGAAAGGTTTTGCTGGAAAAGTCACTTTTGCTTCAGTTTTCTCTGCTTGGATAGAACATGTACATGATCAGTAAATTCAACATAGGAAGATACCTGATTTTCACTGGAAAATACAAAGCATCAAATAAAAATAGTAATAAAATCCTTGCTAAAGTTTAAATGTTGAGAAAAAAAATGGAAATCACCAAAAAATACTAGAACTTTAAGGTTTCAAATAAATAGCCTGTAGACAGAGGATCTGTATAATATCAGTGTTCTTAACCTCCTAAGACCCAGGAAATGTCGGCGAAGTACCAGCTTTTTTTGTTTTTATTTAACACCAGGTCACAGGTGATTACTGATGTGTATAAATAGGAGTAAATAGAGGAATGTGTCTGAAAACAAAATTATTCCAACTTTATAGACAACAGTGTATTATGTGTTTGCCTACTTTGCATAAATCAACTAATTTTCTTAAACTGTACAGTGAACTGAAAAGCCACAGTCCAAAGAAACTTTTGTCCAAATATTCCACAACAGTTATTGTAAAAATCAGAGTCCTACCACAGCTGAGGCGTTGGACGTGGGCACCACATGTGGTGACTTTTGTTGCAGAGACACCTAAAACCACAAATAAAAGGATAAATGTGACACAAAAACAACAGCAAAATGTATTCCCGTTTTTTCGTAACGTAAAAACTGAATGTAAATATTTACCTGCACCCAAGAGCAAGCAAACTGCTGCCAGCACTGGGGGGGAAACAGAACAGTTAACTAGCCATACTTCACCATATAACAAAAAACAATATGCATCTAATTAAGATATCTTAAAATTCACCAGTACTCACAGACTGTGATGCAGAGGTGCAGCATGGTGATGGACTTAGTGAGACTGATCTTGGATGCAACAGGCGGCTCAGTATTAATTCTTTCATATCTAGGACAGTGTGTGCTTATGAAAACAAACCTGAACTTGTTACCCTGATGACAAAAATGGTTATATAATCTAAAAAATAAATAAATAAATAAATAAATAAAAAACATGGCCAAACACTCTCTAAACAATACTGACCTCAAATCAGTTTGGATGCAGTGCTCATTTTCATGCACAAATTAGTACTTTGGGGAATAAAAAAAATATTCAGACGCAACATGTTTTATATAATGTCCATAACATAACAAGTTGTTTCTTTCCCTTTTTGTTAAATAGTGGAGTGCTGTATGTTTAAAAATGAAGAAATGAGTGTAACATGGCATAAAGAAGTAACTCACTGTAGAAATGCAAATGTCCCAAAGACAAGACAAAAATGCACTGATGATGTGGAGTTTTTATTTATGTACAAATGACCGTATACAACAGAATGAGATCACATAGAGCAGGAAGGTACTCAATGACCAAGCTCTAAAAAGAGACAAAAAAACTTGTAGTTAAAAAAAAAAAAAACTTAAAATGAAGGAGAAATCTAATATGTATATACAGTACATATACGCAGTGTTGACTGTGTCCAACACAATGACAAAATACCAAAAAGAAAGACATTAAACAATTTATACAAGTGTAATAAATATGTTCAAATCTCAACAATTGCATTTGCAGTGCATTAATTGTTTCTTGCATAAAAGACATGTGTGCAATCAGAGTCATAATACTGCAGGTAAAATCCAGAGATCACCAAATTTTTTGGATCATTTAAGGAGTGTGGTGGATGTAATCACATTACTAATAATCTAATCATTATTAATAATCATAGTCTGTGGCCAGTCTTACAACACTTAGATATAAAGTTCATTGTGTTTGTGTTTCCTCTTTTTTTAATACAAGCGGCTCTATTGCCATGCATTTTTATTTTGATCTCAGTTGCAACTTTCCCAGAACTGAGTGGCTCATGGTCACTGAACTTGGCATCAGCCTGTTAAAAATATCACAAAGGAACATCAGTGAATGACGTATCCCCCTGGCCTCCACAAAATCCAAAGTGCTTGTGCTGATGCGAGTTTCACGCACTGACAGGAGAGAGGAAGTATGTCTGTGTACGTTTTCATTTGTCCCGGTCATCTGTCATCTTTAGTTGTTTTCGATGTTCAATTAGACTGGTATTTCTTCTTCTTCTATTAGGTTGGGGGTGGGAACCAGATGTATAAACCTGTAGGGGGAGTGGTCTGTAGGTTGTTTTCCCCTGTCAGGGGTCTTGGAGGGGTGATCCTGAGTTTCAGGGGGGGTTAGTGGGTATTGTGCCTGAGTTTCAGGGTCATTGGGGTGGGGGTGGGGGAGTCAGGGGCATGGCCAAGGGGGAGTTGGGGGGGCAGTACCCCCCAGGGGCAAGAACTGCCCTCCACAGGGACAAGCTCTGTCCCCCTGTGAAATGCCCTGTCCAGCCTGCCAGAGCTGAACAGATGCTGTTTGACAGTCCCTCCCCCCCAGTCCAACAATCACAATCCCCCTTGGTGCAACAATATTTTCCTGCACCCCCAAACAAGCAAATGCCCACCCACCCATGACATTCTGGTCACACCTCTGAGGTGAGTCCAGGTGTGAATGGTTGCTTTTTGAGAATTATTTTGGGAGGCTGATGATGCCTTTTCCTTTTTCGGGCTTTTCCTCTATTCTTGGGTCCTTGGTTTGTCTTTGAGGAAGGCTCAGCCAGGGTAACCTCAGGTCCCCAGTGCTTTCCTGAACGGCTTATCTTCCTTCTTTTTCTCTTTGGCCTTTGTAGGGATTTCCTTTGCTGTGTAATTGAAGGTTCAGATGACCCCCAGTTTGTGTTCCAGTGGGTAGTGAGAATCAGAACCAGTCTGATTGAACTTTGAAAACAACTAAGGATGAGAGAGGGAGTAGTTTTTGTGCATTTTACTGGAAAAATACTGAATGTCTTGAAATGATATGATGATGAGATGACAAAGTCAAAAATATTGGATGGTTTTCCATTTATGCTCTAAAAACAAACTGATGACAGTTGAACCAGTTGAACACACTGATCATTATATCTTCTTGAATCAAATGCCAGGGGATAAAAAAGGTTCTTAAAAAATACTGAAGTATGACTGATTCAGAGGGAATCTTTCACATCTTATCTGCTACATATCTCTGTATCTTTACCTGCTAAAGCTAATAGTCTTAAATACTAATGATCTTTACATTCTCACACAGATAAAGATGAGGATAAATGCATGCGCAAACAGTTGTGTAATGTATAATATTATCTAACTCTGAGCCCAACACTGGAGGATATTTCACTGGAGTGCAAACACTCATGTTTGACAATGTGGATTGCAAATGGTGCCCCAAGCTGCCCTTAACTGGATGTGAAAATGAGATGATATAAGGCCCCGAAATGTGTCCAGGGGAAGCACTTTGGTTGAACTGTTAGAACCCCTTCTTCAGGCTCTTTCTTCATTAGCTGCAGGTGAATATAAAGGCGAGGAGGATGAGGAGGAGGTTGAAGGAGACTCTGGATGCGGTGGCCTTCATCAGGACCTCCACAGGGTAATGGTCACTGACCTCTAGTGCCTGAACAGATTCAAGAAGAAGAAATGGATTAGGAACAGCAGAGCACATCTACAAAGATCTAGTATGTTTTACATTAATATTACTGAGTCACACAGCCATAGTGTTACCTGCTCCTCTGTGAGCTGGTATGCTGCTTGGAAGTCAAAGGGTTTGGCTGAGGAAGGAACAACTTGCTGATAAAACTTCTCCCCGTGCACAACAATCCTGTAAAAACACACCAGGTTGGACATGTTAAGTCAAAGCTCAGGTTCAAAATGTGCAGTTGTACAAACATCCTACAACTCTGTGACATTAAGTGTAAGTTTCAACACTGACATCCTGGTTTATATCCTGTTAAGAATACAGCTGATAGAAGCAAAGACAAAGTGATGTCTGTGAAATTATGATTTCAACAGGGTAACAGTAGTGTGGCTGAATTATTCATCTATAGCAAACATTTTTGTTTAGACCTTTAAAGATTAAGATTAAGACTGAAGCACTAGTGTGACATTTCTGTGAGTACATGTGTGAAACTGATACTGCTTTCACAACCGTCTGGAGACAGATATGAGACTAAAGCTAGGAGACAACTAAAACACCCACAGTGAGACATACTCAGCTTATTACTGACCTTACAATCACAAAACCCTGAATGTTACTGACACGCTGCATAGGGACAATGCCTATCCATCTGTAGTGAAATACTACTTCAAATTCTTTTACAGTGCTATAAGTTCTTTGAAAATACACCTTGTTATTTGAAGCTTATCAATAATAAACTTAAGATATTACACTTGAGATTATTCTTCTATTCTTTTGTAATGCGTATTTATTGTGTAATGACCATAACAAAAAATTTATTCTGATTTAACTAAGTAAATGGTTTAGATCCATCCATTTAATAATTACTGCAATCATGGAATCATGTTCTTTAACCCTTTAACTGATGTGAGTGGCTTCTCATTTCTTCAACAACCATCAGTTTGATAGAGTGCATAAGGATTGGACAATGTCTGGATGCCAGATTAGAGTAAAATTGTGAAAGAGGCCATGATATATAATTTTCACACATGGATTGGCCACTATAGAGACCAGACCTGAATCCCATTGAGAATTCTTTACTATCATTTATTCGAAATATTAAAGCTACACAAACTCCAGAAATTATTCACAGAAAACTGTCATTTTTTTGCTGATCAACATAATTATTGTACAAGACAAACCACTGAAACACGGTGTGCTCTGCCTTTAGGCAGAACAAATCAGTTTCAGCGAACTGTTTTTTATCGGGCCATGGTTGCATGGAATGGATTGCCAGTGTTTTTGTTGTTGGAAAATAATAGAAAATGTTTTCAAAAGAAATTAAAACTTTTTTTGTTAACACAACAGGCATGAAATGGAATGAGTATTGCTAATATTGAAAGATGTTTTATGATTTGTATCAGATAGCTATTGGTTGGTGAAGGAGTGCAAATGTATAGTACTTACTTTGTTTGTTTATTTATTTTAATTGCATTGGGCTGTTGCATATATCCTGTTTGTGTGTGTGTGTGTGTGTGTGTGTGTGTGTGTGTGTGTGGTGTGTGTGTGTGTGTGTGTGTGTGTGTGTGTGTGTGGGTGGGGGGGGGGGCAAAGTGTGCCTAAGAGAGCAGCAGAGAGATATAGAGAGATGTGCGCACAGACAGAGAAACTGGGAGAGAAGATGCACTCGCATGAACCCTGTGAGGAAATTCAAGTAATTTGCTGGACGTTTAGAGGAGAAACTGCAACAAAAGTATTGATCTCATAACGCTAGTATCGATCCGATACCGATACTCACCTTGGTATTGATACTATCGATATTTAGATCAATACACCCAGCTCTAATGGAAAGGCTCATGGAAGGCACATTGCCTCACTATTACATCCCGGCCTGGCCAGGACTCGCCAAGATCACGCCCAGTAAATAGACTGAGGCGGGTCAGGAAGGACAGACAACGGCTTCTGCCCACGTTAGGCTAGAGCTGCCTTTTTTGCACTTGAAATATTCTATAGCTACAAAATTGGCTTTAGTGCAGCTACTGTGGGAGAGATGTTTAGTGAGCTCATCTTTAACACATCGCATGCTGTTCTCAGCTGTTCTTAGTCATTTCTTTTAGGCAAATGCTGCTGCTACAGCTTTGTGAACAAAAAACAACACTGTGGCCGCCTACCTTCAGGACCATCAGTCATGTTCACACACATATTCAAGAAAGGAGGCAGGACATATTCCTGGAACTACCTTAGTCTTTGATGATGAATACTGTGAACAGAGATGCATGTCTCTACCACTAAATGTTTTTTGCCTTTTTATGCATCTCTGCCCAGATTTTAAAATTATTTCCTGAATGCTGACTTGCTTGTGCAATATAGCGTACTGCTGTAATGACAATGCCTTTCACCCTGGACCCCAAAGGTTTCTCTGTGTTCTTCCTCAGTCATTACATTTAGAGAAGATACTCACTCTGTTACATGTAGAGGATGTGGCATAAAGGTTAAGTCACTAAAAACAAGAATTACTAAGCAGCCTTGGTTTGTTTGACAACCTCAGTTAGCCAGTAGCTTTATGTAGCAAACAGCCAGTCTATTTCATGTGTTGAGTGTTTTTCCAAATGGCTGAGATTGACTCATGTATTAGGTCACCTTCAACTACTGTATGTAGACAACACAAGCCAAGTCAAACTATGTGTGTGCTTGCTTTTTAATTAATTTGTTTTGTCGATATGAATTGTAAAAATGTCCTTAATATAACTTTGTTGGTTCTACAGGATGTAAATATTGTACATTATCATGTTGGGAGGAGTAATTTATATAGAGATCGGTCTGTAACTGAAAAGATAAGATGAATGTTTTACAAGAATTTATCAAACTGCTGGAGCTTTTCAGTAAGAAGTAATTTTACAACATAGTGTAAATTATGTCAACTACTATCATGTGTTTCAGTCTGAGTTCAATAGTGTATTTACTCTCTTGTTGGTTGTAATAAAAGTGCTTTATGTTTATTAATTACATTTTAAATTTTGCACAATATCCTACTGTAACTTGACAACTTTCAGTCAGTGAAGTGTTTCTATACATAATAGTTAAAAAAAAAAACACAAACCAACAACAATGGAAAATTTCAACTCTTGTGATTCAACTAGGACAACAAACATCACACAAAACAGACCAGTTCACACAGGACAAGATTTGAGCTCAGTTTTATTCTGTTCTCACTTTTCTGGCCTCCACAGATGTGGATGTGATGACCATGGAGCTTCTGCTGACATTTTATTGAGAGAGATTCCAGTATCTTTAAACTGAAGTCACCCCCTAACCTAAAATAGAAAGACAAAAAAAATCTGTTACCGCTGCACAGTTTGTAATTTTGCAATTCTGGTTCTTTATTATATTTTCCTGGTCACATCTAGAGTACCCACTTACCTTGACATGTATATGCCACCTCCAGGTACTTGTAAGTTTCGAGACAGGGATCACCAAACACTGAGCTGGCTGCTCTGATAGAACAGCTGTTTTTACCGTTGCATCTGTAATCAGATCATCAGTGAAAACAAATTCATGAGATCTATGATGTTGTCAGAGAAGAGTGATAAAAATGTGAAAATGTGCACGTGATGATTTAGGTTTTCCAAAACTTTCAAACAGTATTCAATAGTGATGGGGACGAGACTGCCTATGTCGAGACAGAGTTAAGACCGAGTCGAGACCGAGACCGAGACCGTTGGTTTTCCAATGCAGTCGAGACCGAATCAGGACCAAGTCTTTGAGGAAGTAAGACCGAGTTGAGACCAAGTCTTTCAGGAGTCGAGACCAAGACCATAAAAACAAGTTAATTTTCATTACCATGATTTAATATCACCCCAGTTAGTAATCAACAGTTAAGCCTACAGACTAAACTAGACTGGGAATTGTTTATAGGAGCAGTCTGGCACACTCTTGTCTTCCTAACCTCTTCATATGGACTTTTTACTGTCATTAAAAAAATCCCTACCATACGCATCATCTTCTGCCAATTTCTCAAAACTGCTTCAACAGTGCTGCTCTGTCATCAACATGTTAAGCCCACTCTGATTTTGAATCATAGTTAGGACCTGCAGAGCAAATTAAAATGTGCAAGTGGTATGTCTAGATTAGTAGGCTAGTATATACATTTGTAATGATGGATAATTGGATTTTTTCTTAACATAAACATTTTTAAAAATCTGTTGGTCTCGAGGACTCACTCTGAAATTACAAATCCTTCTCCCACTGTGGTCCAAGACCGAGTCAAGACCAAGTCATTGAAGGGTCGAGGCTGAGACGAGACAGAGAAAGCAGAAAATGGTCTTGAGACCAGTCTTGAGTCCGAGACTGGACTCGAGCACTACTACACTAGTATTCAGTTCAACAAATAACAACTTACTTTTCAGCAACTTTGTTGGTAGGACTTATGCACTGGGTGTTTACAAGCTTTGAGGAGAGTCGTCTGAAAGAGCATGTGGTGCCATCACGACGCCCAAAGTCAGCACCGATGACAGAAATGACCTGGTTCTCATCTGACAGAAAAAGAGGAAATAGATGAAAAGGTAAGCAGCAGACATTTTTCACAACATTTTGATTCACAGTGATATGAGCTTACCACACTCCAGGTGTGCAAAAGACTGTTCACATACGACGAGGTGCTCTGTCAAAGTAACAAAAGTCACTTTAGGCATTAAACTTGTCAAACCCTTGGCAGCTTAGTTTCATTGTGATTTTTATGCAAATAACTGACTTGCTGGGATACAAGTGTAAGTGGTCTTCAGGTACTTGAAAATGTTGGGACAGGGGTCAGTTGCAAAGATACTGTGGTTGAGTTCACACTCTGTCTTGCCATTACACCTTCAGGGAAACAGAGCACATTTACAGCAGCGAACAGAGAATACATGCTTTTACAGCAAAACAAGTTCTGTGTCTCTATATCATGGTTGTGTTGAATACACAATAATACACAAACAAATGAGTACTTTAGAGACGTACAGTATATACTACATAATACAGTATATACTTTATAAATTACACAAATGCCTCTCATTCCTATGGAAGCCCATGTCCGCCAGTAAAAAAAAAAGTCAAAATTATGAGATTTAAAAGTCAAAATTATAAGATACCAACAGACCACATAGTCCAGTTGCTCGAGCAGAAAGGTCACTTCTCACTGCTCACTGATCTGGCCCTGAACCAGCACCTTCTTGCTTAAAAATCTCTCAAGGGTACGCTTCCTTAATACAACACCAGTGAAACTGCAAGCATCTCAAGCATTTCCTTTGTGGTAAAACCATGTTAAAAGTAGTCTTTAATACTCCATTTTTGCATCAGAGGAGCCACAAAGTGATACAATTTGTTGAAAAGGTTGACTTTACAGACTATCTTATAATTGTGACTTTTTTTATTTCAAAATTATGACTTTTTATCTCATAATTTCAACTTTTAAATCTCAAAATTTCAACTTTTCTGTCTCATAATTTTGACTTTGTATCTCATAATTTTCTTTTTTTTTTTTTTCATGGCGATTAGTTTTTGTTTTGTGTTTTGCTGGCAGAAATGGGCTTCAATACATTCCAGTACTTTTTTGCTTATTTTTGAAAGATTTTTTAATGTCTGAACATTAAGTTCAACTCTTGGGGACGCATCAAACCCAAACCTTAATTGAGTGAGTAAAATGAGACACACGTTCATACATCATAATGCTGAGATCTTCTGAGTGCTTCTTCCTTCTGAAAATCTGTACCTTGTCCTGACAATAAATTGAGCATCCGCCAGAGAACAGTCAGTAGTGGCGACCTCCTCTGCAGCTTTCCCTGTAGCGCAGGTCTCGTGGTCGTTACGCCCGTACAGTACTAACTGTACATCAATTACTCCAGAATCTGTAACCATCAAACAAGGAGGCATTAAGAAACCAGGGGATAATGTCTACAAGAAGTAGAAACAAAACAAGTGAATAACTTTGAACCTTCTCCCAAACATAGGGTCAGGTTGACAAATGTAAGAGTAAAATACATAGCTATTATGTGACATGTGAATTTGTGATCCAGCTAAAGAGATGGTGTTTTTGGCGTGACATTTTGATG
This sequence comes from Sphaeramia orbicularis, assembly GCF_902148855.1. Taxonomy (NCBI): domain Eukaryota; kingdom Metazoa; phylum Chordata; class Actinopteri; order Kurtiformes; family Apogonidae; genus Sphaeramia; species Sphaeramia orbicularis. The sequence goes on from NC_043963.1 coordinate 38,523,365, forward strand.
TGTTTTATTTCATTCACTTTTTGCATGGTTTGGTTTGCTTTTGTTTTTTTTCCATTTGTGTCTGTATTTGAGTTTGTTACGCCTCCTAGTTAGCTGTCATGGAAACGTCCTGAACACATGATTGTCTTGACCAACCTGTGGAACTCTGTAATTAACGCACCTGTATCCACTGGGGCACGAGAACAATAAAAGCCTCATTATGGGAAGACGCCAGGGAGAGAGGGACACAGAGGGAGCGAGGGACGCGACCGGAAGACAGCGGCACGCACAGGACCAGCCAGACCCCAGAGTGAGACCACACGCAGCGGCCAGCAGTCAAACCTGGTTTAAGGGGTTGACTGCTACTACACGGACGGACAGGAAGACGGACCGGAGCGCACCGTGTAGAGGACTCCGGGGGGCCGTATACAGCAGCGGGAGAGCAGAGAGCTCTCCCTGCCTGTGAGTATTGGAAAAAGTCTTGATTATATACTCTGACCGGCCTAGGGGTTTGGTACGCTGGTGTGTCCTGTGCTGGCCTTTGTGTCCCGTCTGTCAGGTGCGGCCAGTGGACCCGAAGGAGAGGAGCTGGAGCTGGAGCGGGTCCTAGTGCAGCTCAGCACATAGAGCCTCTAACGACGCAGCGGAGCGGGTCGGACGTGCTGGGGCCGGAACTCTACCTCGTGGATCACCGTCGTGACGCTGCTCGAAAGGGACCATCGTGTCACCTCATTCCTTGTTTTTCTTTTTTAAATTCTACTCTTAAACCTAGTGTTTTTAATTGTATTTATCATTGAATAAATTTTATAATTCATTTTAACAGTGATTTTTCTTTTTTTGGTTACACCATTGCTCTCTTTTTTTTTTAACTTGGGTTTTAATAATTCGCGTTTTAATTCGGTCAGGTTTCCCACTGTTTAAAACAGTTATTTCAAACCCCTCTTCACAAATTCATTTTCCTGATTGAAACAGAAGAATGCTGTCTGGAAGAGTTCATAAAAGTTGACTAAAGCCATGTGAAATGCAGAGGAAAAAAAGGAAAGTAATATAACATGACAAAAAGGATGTAAGAAAATGTAACAAGGTGAAAGCAAAGTAAAAGTCATGATGTGAAAGACACAAAACAATATAACTAGATGAAAATGTAAAAAAAAAAAAAAAAAATACTCAGTAACATTTAAGTTATTTGTTTTGTCTGTCTGTTTGCTTGTGATGATGAGTTGCTGCCTATATATATGTAAGTAATAATATATATATATATGTAATGTAAGATGACAAAAAGGAAGTAAGAAAATGTAACAAGGTGAAAGCAAAGATGTGACAGACACAAGGTCAAAACAATATAACAAGATTAAATTTTATTTATTTATTTTAAGTCATTAACTAACATTTAAGTTAGTTTTCTGTCATTTTCTTACTCTCTATGGGTCCTGGGCATAAAACTGATGTTTTGGGTCTGATAAGGAAAAAATGTGGGAACTCCAGATTTAGAGCACTGTAAAGTTTTTTCATATAAGTGAGTTGTGTTGTTAATCACATCTGTAAACCTCCCCTTTATGTCCTCATTTTCTAATGTAGTCTACATTGTATTTATGCTACATCATTTTTGACCATTACAGAAGAAATGGTAGAATAAAACTTAAGTCAAACATTTATCTTATTGTGTAAATAACAAATATAGACAGCCTTATATTTGCTGTCAAAGTTCAGCAAGAGCAATATTTTTTGTTGTTAATTTTTTTTAAAGCAAATCAATAAAGAAATTAAGACCCTACCACAGCTCAGGCGTTGGACGTGGGGACCACAGGTGGTAACTGTCACTGCAGATACACCTGAAACTCCAAGAGAAATGTGTTACTTTAACATAAAAATATACAATTAAAAAAAACCTGTGAGGTTGCATTGATCTTTACCTGCAAACAGAAGACATGCTGCTGCCAGCACTAGAGAAATGAATGAATCAAATGAGTTGCATACTTTATTTCATAATGTTATTGATGTGATAAATACATAAATAAATACTGTTACTATTTCATCTTCATCTTATCTTCATTTTTGAGATACTTACAGAGATTAGAGCTAAAGTGAGCCATGACAGAAGCTGAATGTGAGACTGTGTGGTGGTCGGGACAGACTCAGTATTTATACATTTGGACCAAGGGCAGCATCTGTTTGCAAAGTAAACTTGAACTCTCAGACTCATCGTTTTATAACAGGGACGTGCAGGAAAGATGTGCACCTCATGATCTGTAGTTCAGATTCATTTATTTGGTTGGAGCAGATACACTGAAAGCACAAAGATTTTAGATAATGGATGCAGTACTACAAGAGTAAAATAGAACTATAAGTTAAGTGATTATTACTAATTTGATAAAAGTGTTTGATGTGAGTACTGTTTTTGTGTAAAAACAGCAGGAGCTTCTATGGACTAATTACCAGTCTGCACAAAAGCAAACATCCCAGACAAACCAAATAAGACTAATAAGCAATTCAGCTCATCTCTAATTTTAGGGAACAAAATAAATAGAACAACGGCAGCATATTGATTTAACTGTTGCTTTAACCTCAAGTGACTTCCACACAGGTACGACTTCGCAAAATCATGACTTACACAATAATTTATCTAAACAATTGTGTAACTTAAATTTGGGATAACATTTAGCCCTAGATGTGCAAATAGACTGCTATGATAAGCCGTGGCATTGGGGTCATATTTTGCTACTAAATATTAACAAATTATGTGACTCTTGTCTCTGCAATATCTTGTCATCAAGCACAGAACCAAATCCATCGTCAGTATTAATTAAACTTCATTCTGATTTTTTTCCCTATAAGCAGCGGTAACACAACACTGACATTTAGACCTTTTTCACTGCAGACATTTTGACTTGTTGAAGCAGAAAACACACACATGTAACTGGTATCAGTACAAACGGCTGCATCCCATTTAGGTGGGTCAGTTTCCTTGAATCTGTGCATGCTGGTTCATTGAAATGGCCTCTTGGGGAAACTAAATGGAACAGAGCTGTTGTTTATGTTGAAAAGTGTTACTGATACGGATTAACAAGTCACAGTTTCTGATGTGAAAATGTCTATCATCATCCTGGAATGTTAATACAATGAATGCACTCAGTAGGGAGACACTGGGCAACACTAACACTATGTTTTCTGCTCATACACACAGGTGGGCCGTCCTGTAATACATGAAATTTGTCTTGAGAATTAAGTCAGTTCGCTGGAACCAGCACTACAGATATCACCAACCTTTTTTTGAAAGACTGCACATTTGATTGACAGTAAGTATTGGTGACAGAATCATCAGCCAATCATATTTTGATGTTAAATGACAGGATGCCTTCAGGACTCTGTGCTACCCCCAATACTCATAATGAAAGTCCTTCATATGAACATGAATTTAAGCAAAAAGAAGACATCCCCTCGAACCACTACACCAGATCTCGTTGGCAATCTATTGAAAATACCTTTTTCAAGGCATTTTTAGAGAGAAAAGAAAAATAACAGAAATACCTACACCCAAACTCTATTCACTAACAAAGGCCAGAAAAGGTTTTGTGCAATATTTAAAAAAAAAAAAATGTAACTACAAGGTCTCTGAGTGGCTAACATCTAGCACTGAGCACAAGAGCTAGTCGCTGTGTAGTTTTTAATACGAGTAGATGGATATGAAATGACTTTTGCAGTGTGAACAGCTTCACTAAGGCAGCAACAGGGCTCTGAGCAACATACAGTACAATGTGAGCAGTCCATCAGAAAACATGAGGTGAATGTGGGGTGCATTTGCAGTTGAATGAGCTAAGGAAACATGAGATCAGATCAGCATCCACAATGAGAGTCAGAAGAAGCCGGGACATCCTGAAGCGCCGTATGGACTGTATCCTGTTTTTGGAGCAGCGAGAATTATCTTTCAGGTGACACGATGAATCCAGAGATTGGCTGAGTAGTTGAAGTTGTCACCGCTGTTAGGCTCATGTGGAGGACTAAGACCTCTGAGCCGTCTTCATTCACTGTTACACACACACTTTGAACCTAGTCACGTCCCAATGAGCTTCAAAAATTAAAGAATGCAAGACACTTTTCACAAATCTCAGTGAATTTATCTGCTTGTTTTCCTCCAATGTGCCAAACTACTGGATGAGTTTTTTCAAACACAGCTGCCATGTGCCATGTAGGTGAAGTGGAATTTTAATACACATTATTTGTATCTGGTTGTGTTGGCTGTACCAGAGACATGTAAGATAGGTGCCATGTGGTTTACTATTGTTTACTGAAGGCCCTGACTGAAACCCCATAGACGCCACTGCTTAAATGCAGATGACTGGTGGAAAATGACAGCTGTAAGTATTCACTGTTAAGAAACAGTCAGACATGACCCAACTGCTTTACTCAGTAGCTTGGAAAAGTGTTTTCTCTTATGCCCAGTGATGTGAAGCAGTGTCAGGTTAACAATATTTACATCTAGTCTTTGGACGTGGACTGAGAGATTTGAGGAAGAAAGATGTGCATTTACAGATTCCCGCTGTTTTTTCCCTGATTTTGACTCCTGCAGCTTTAACACTGGGTTTAACAGCTATGAGTTAAATCATTCTCAAAGTCAAGTCAATATTTTTCATGTTAAGAATGTAAAATGTAAACAATAAAGCAACAGGTTATTGTATTAGAAACCATTTCATAATGAAATATTAAATATTAATAGTATGTTAAATATTAAAATTGGAGACTATGGCTCAAAGTATAAACACTAAACTAAACTGAAGTACATGTGGATACATAATCTTGGTGACAGTATGTCAGTGCATGTGAAGTCACCAGAGGCCTCTTGACTGAACCATCTTCAGTCATAATTTTGAAATAAAAAAAGTCATAATTATAAGATAGTCTTTAAAGTTGATCTTTTCAACAAATTGCATCACTTTGTGGCTTCTCTGATGCAAAAATGGAGTATTGAAGACTACTTTTAACATGGTGTTACCACAAATTAAATGCTTGAGATGCTTGCAGTTTCATTGGTGTTGTATTAAAGAAGCGTACCATTGAGAGATTTTTAAGCAAGAAGGTGCTGGTTCAGGGCCAGATCAGTGAGCAGTGAGAAGTGACCTTTCTGCTCGAGTAACTGGACTATGTGGTCTGTTGGTATCTTATAATTTTGACTTTAAAAACTCATAATTTTGACTTTTTTTTGCTGGTGGGCATGGGCTTCCATAGGAATGAGAGGCTTTTGTGTAATTTATAAAGTATGTACTATATTGTGTAGTATATACCAGTGGCGGCTGCTCGTCTTTCAGACAGGGGAAGCTCATTGTCGGCTTACATCAAAAAAAAAAAAAAAAAAAAAAAAAAAGGTCAAGTTATTTAAACATACATTCGGCCCTCCGTTCCTTTTTAAGAAAATGCTCAGTGACCTTATCGTACCAAGTAGGCGTCTTTTCCAGGGACTGGACCAGTGTCCTCTCTGCTTAGATTGCCTTGGCCCATTGTGTTGTGGGTGTAAGACTTCAGCCTTTTTAAACAAGAGATGCTCCTTTCACTCCGACCTAGCCGACAGTTTGATTGATTTAACTATCTACAAAACGATATTAAACTCGAACAAGAAATGATTAAATTCTGTAACTGAAACAAGAAAACAGTGAAATTATGTTAAATTGAAACAAGGAAGTCCAATGACTGTGTTTTATTTACAGTGCAAGAAATGAATGAGTAATTTCGTAGTGGTTTCTCTCTCTTTCACAGCAGAATGCGCGACGGTATTAAACTGAACTGTGTCAGTGAAAGAGCAGATCTGAAACTAGCTGTCAATCAAACGATATTCAGCCTTTCGACTGATCCTCCAATCAGCACGTGGGATTCTGGCGTCCAGCCCGGCCGAGCTCCGCCCACAGCTCCATTCACCCCCAGAGACGCCCGGCGTCTGGGGGCGGGACAACATCGTGGCATTTATCCAATTACCGTCCAGTTTTGACGCAATGAAAAAAACTGTTCCACTCAGTCCCATTGAAGCCCAGAGACGCCTGGCGTCTACGGACAAATGCACTGAGCAGAGATCGAATGAGAAAACAGCGCAACGGGAATGGATGAGAAGTGAACAACATCGCGCCCATTGATTTGTGATAAAGCTGATTCTGAACGAACTCATCTTTAAGATGAATGTGTTCTAACACATTTATAGTCAATAAAATGTCAACACAACCGAAAAAATTTAACCATTTAATTTTCGTAATTTTAGGGGAAGCCGGGCTTCCCTTGCAGTCTATGAGAAATTGCCACTGGGTTTAACAGCTATGAGTTAAATCATTCTCAAAGTCAAGTCAATATTTTTCATGTTAAAAATGTAAAATGTAAACAATAAAGCAACAGGTTATTGTATTAGAAACCATTTCATAATGAAATATTAAATATTAATAGTATGTTAAATATTAAAATTGGAGACTATGGCTCAAAGTATAAACACTAAACTAAACTGAAGTACATGTGGATACATAATCTTGGTGACAGTATGTCAGTGCATGTGAAGTCACCAGAGGCCTCTTGACTGAACCATCTTCAGTTTGCTTCATACTTATTATTGTGAGTTGGAAGTAAAGACATATCCTAAAACTCCTGAAAATGTCATTCATCTATCATGAATAGTTCAAAGGTAATGGTTTCATCTTTAAAACCCATGGTGTTTGATAAGTCACAGTGGTTGGAGAAGCTTGTTTTTATGTTCAGTAATGATAGGTTTTGCTGGAAAAGTCACTTTTGCTTCAGTTTTCTCTGCTTGGATAGAACATGTACATGATCAGTAAATTCAACATAGGAAGATACCTGATTTTCACTGGAAAATACAAAGCATCAAATAAAAATAGTAATAAAACCCTTGCTAAAGTTTAAATGTTGAGAAAAAAAAATGGAAATCACCAAAAAATACTAGAACTTTAAGGTTTCAAATAAATAGCCTGTAGACAGAGGATCTGTATAATATCAGTGTTCTTAACCTCCTAAGACCCAGGAAATGTCAGCAAAGTACCAGCTTTTTTTGTTTTTATTAAATAAGTGCCTATATTGGAAACATCATGATGCAACAGTTTTTTCAGATGCAGTTTTTAAATTTTTTATGGAATGTCCTTTGTGGTGGACAGTTTTCTTTTTCTTTTTTTTTTTGTATAAAGTTGTGAAACTCTTGTCCACAAATGTGGACAGAAAACCCATAGCTGGTCTGAGGAGGTTAAACAAAATCTCTTTTGAAAGAGATTTTTTGGTCACCTGAAAGCTATAACCTTCTGTCACTGAGACCACATAGTGATAACAGTCTTTTATCCAAAATCTCCCCTCAGAACCATCCATGTTAATATTTACTTGACCAAATCATGGTGTTTTCTCCACTTTTCTAGTAGTTATTCAAAATCACACAAAGTTACAGCACATGTTCTTATTTAATTTATTTTATTGATGTTTGTGTATTGTGTGAAATTAGAGCAACTTTGGAATTATGAGTAAGTCTGTAGGGATATAAAGCATTTCCTGAATAAACAGCCTAAAAGATAAGTGAGCTCCACAGACTTGACAGTGTTATTTAGGATGATTTCATGATCATAAAGCATTGGTGGAAAGAATATCCGTTCTGTGCGGAAATGTTACTTCATAGAGTCCTTGTGTTTCAGTATGTTTACTCCTTTGGTGTTGTAGGACCTGCAAATAAAATGAAAAACAGGTTTTTGTTAGGTATCCAAATGCGCTTTATCAGCTTCACACAGCTTCATCCTTAGTGAGAAGGACTTACTTTGGCATGTATAAGCTAGCTCCAGGTACGCGGTTGTGTTAGGACATGGCTCGCCAAACACAGAGTCACTTGCTCTCATGGTACAGGTTCTTTTCCCATCACAGCTGTGGACACAAAAGACATCTGAGTGTCATTTGAGAGCAGATGAAGTGGGGTGGCATCGCAAATAAATGTCATTTACTTTGGTTTTCACAAACCATAACCGGATACTTCTGCTGAGAAAATGCACTGGTCTGTAACTAAAATACCTCCAGAATAAAAGTAGTGAAACTTTACTGAGTTTGTAGCACTTAAAAATGTAATTTAAGTCAAAATGAAGGTTGACTGTTTCCAAAATACAGTTTTTGGTCAAAATGTGAAATTGTGGGAATTAATGAGAAAATGGGTTTTACTCTAAAAGAGTGTTTGTCTCAGATCTACCAGATCTACTTTAACACATAAAGACCTAAACAGCTACCGATGACCAAAACCATCTACTGATCTAAAATGTTTAATAACTTCTGATCCACTAATCCATGACCCATTTGGACGTTCACAGGCTCCGTAGTGAACATGGAAACACCATCATCTTCTACAACATTGATTCACCAGTAAAACCCATAGAGTTGGATCAATGACAGTGGATGGACACACTTGCTTTGAGCTCAGTTAAGGATATATTTGCTGAAATATCACTTTTTATTCAGTTTTCTCTCTTTTTAATATAATAACCCTCAACTTTGATCTGAGATTTTATGAATATCCACACAATCAGTAAATTAAATATAGGAAAATATCTGATCTTCACTGAAAAAATGTAAACTACAGCAGATAATGTCATTATAAATGGTGATAAATAACTTAATAAAACTTAAATGCAGAGAAAAAAATATTTTGGAACTGCATCAAAAGTAGCACTGGGTTAAAACACTGTCTGTACATTACAATACATTCACTTTACAGGTTCCTTCTAGTGGAACATTCATAAATCTACTTAGACCAATGTACACTGTTGCCCCAAAAGTTGGAACACACATTCCTCTTTTTATTCCTATTTATACACAGCATTAATCACCTTTAACCTGGTGTAATGATTACATACTGAGTCCCAGTTAGACTTTATCGATAAAGAATAAATCGCATTGTCACAATCATTTCATGAGAAGAGGTAAAAATAATTCATTCCTCTTTTATGGGCAACAGTATAGATGTGTAATAATACTTTATCATTTACACTGAAAGCATCGGGTAACCAGAACTTTTGTCATTTGTCTGTTCATGTTATTAAAGTATGTAACATTTAACACATTTAATCTCTGAAGCTGAAAATTTCTAGTCATGTGGGTAATTTCACCTCTCAGCCACTTTGTTAGTTGGGTGTGAGCAGTCAGTGTTTTGAATCTGAGCAGCATCACGTCTGAAAGAGCATGTTTCGTGGTCACGGCGTCCATAGTCAGCACCACAGACAGAAATGACCTGTCCCTCATCTGAGAGAGCAAAAGAGCAGAAAGAACTTTAAGAATCACAGAGAAAATCCTATTTGAACTTCAGGCGACCAAAGAAATGATTGAAATGGAAATGACTTGTGATTTTTGCTTTTGAATAATGCGAACTCTTTTCTTACCACAACGCAGGTGTGCCAGAGAGTGTTCACATACGACTAGGTGAGCTGCAAAAATAACACCAGTCACATTAGTTGAGGTCTTATGAAAGTTATCGTCAGTTTTGCATTACTTGGGTGCAGACAAGAGACTGACTTGCTGGGACACAGCTGTAGGTGGATTCCAGGTATTTAAAGGTGTCACTGCAGGGATCAGAGTCAAAGACATCTGGACTCACTTCACACCAGGTCTTCCCATTACACCTGTGGACAAGACAGAAGAACATGTGTCATTGTTTTTATTCACCCTCACTAAAGAAGATTATTCCACATTTTCAAAAAGAAGCTACTTTTAGCTTTGCTTCCTCAAACTAATGCTTCAGAACCTGGAAACATGGCAACATATACACCCATTCATTAAATTGTATAAAAATATCTTGCAGGTTTATTTTCTAAAATCTGGACCTTGTCTTGAGGACATCCAGAGCACCATCCAGAGCACATGCCGTGTTCGCAACTTCCTCTGGAGCTTTTCCGGTGCCGCAGGTGTCAGAGTCTGCACGTCCATACAGCGCTGTCTGCACACTGATCACTCCTTCGTCTGTCAAACACCACAGAGGATGAGGGTAAGAAAAAAAAAAGAACAAAATGCTAAATACAAGATGCAATAGACTGAATCTCCAAGAACACTAAATGATTGACATATTCAGTCTCAGTGTTGACTGATGACTGATTCATCGAATATATACAACTAAACTGCACAGGTCAATATTTAATAACCTCATCCTTTTCATTAAGTCAAAAAATAAACAGTTCAAAAGATAAAACATTTGCTTTTTTTTGTTGGACAATAACAGTGTTTATTAAAGTGTATTCTAGTGCTTGGCAAAAGTCCTCCACAGTACAGAAAGTATGTGTTACTGTCATCTATAGACGAGGCCGAATTGAGATTCTTTGCGTCTTTTAATTCTTCTGCACTGGGTGAAATACCTAAAACCTACCTGTCTGTCGGTCTGTCTGTCTGTCTGTCTGTCTGTCTGTCTGTCTGTGTCTGCCTGAGGAAAATTGTTTTAAATATTCTGAAAATTTTCTGATTAATTTGTTGAGAAATTAACAATCCATGTTTGCTCTTAAAGAACTAGATGTTTCCTGGATGCTGCTTTTGTACCAAATCATGGTTATGACTGTTTGCATCATTTGTTTTAAATTAAACTATTATTTCATTTTTTTAACTCATTATTAGCACCATTACATTTTTTTTTCTTGAATGTGTTACAGCCTTTATGTGAGGAATGGATGTATATTATCAAATGAAGTGAAGGTGACCGAAAAAACCCCCAAAAAAACATGAAATATAATGTGTTCATACTGTCTACAATGACATAAAAGTCACAGTAGTTTTTTGGGTTTTTTTTTTTCATACAGTTTCTTCCTCTGATTTAGGGTTGTACATACACTGTTGCCCATAAAGTTGGAATAAAATATTTGTACATCTTCTCATGAAAAGATTGTGATATATTCTCGATGGATAAAGTGTAACTGAGACTTAGTATGTAATCATTACACCAGGTCAAAGGTGATTACTGATGTGTATAAATTGGAGTAAATAGAGGAATGTGTCTGAAAACAAAATTATTCCAACTTTATGGACAACAGTGTATTATGTGTTTGCCTACTTTGCATAAATCAACTAATTTTCTTAAACTGTACAGTGAACTGAAAAGCCACAGTCCAAAGAAACTTTTGTCCAAATATTCCACAACAGTTATAGCAAAAATCAGAGTCCTACCACAGCTGAGGCGTTGGACGTGGGCACCACATGTGGTGACTTTTGTTGCAGAGACACCTAAAACCACAAATAAAAGGATAAACGTAACACAAAAGCACACAGCAAAATGTATTCCTGTTTTTTCATCATGTAAAAACTGAATGTAAATATTTACCTGCATCCAAGAGCAAGCAAACTGCTGCCAGCACTGGGGGGGAAACAGAACAGTTAACTAGCCATACTTCACCGTATAACAAAAAACAATATGCATCTAACCAAGATATCCTAAAATTCACCAGTACTCACAGACTGTGATGCAGAGGCGCAGCATGGTGATGGACTTAGTGAGACTGATCTTGGATGCAACAGGCGGCTCAGTATTTATTCTTTCATATCTAGGACAGTGTGTGCTTATGAAAACAAACCTGAACTTGTTACCCTGCTGACAAAACTGGTTATATAATCTAAAAAAAAAAAAAAAAAAAAAAAAAATGGCCAAACACTCTCTAAAGAATACTGACCTCAAATCAGTTTGGATGCAGTGCTCATTTTCATGCACAAATTAGTACTTTGGGGAATAAAAAAAATATTCAGATGCAACATGTTTTATATAATGTCCATAACATAACAAAGTTGTTTCTTTCCCTTTTTGTTAAATAGTGGAGTGCTGTATGTTTAAAAATGAAGAAATGAGTGTAACATGGCATAAAGAAGTAACTCACTGTAGAAATGCAAATGTCCCAAAGACAAGACAAAAATGCACTGATGATGTGGAGTTTTTATTTATGTACAAATGACCGTATACAACAGAATGAGATCACATAGAGCAGGAAGGTACTCAATGACCAAGCTCTAAAAAGAGACAAAAAAAACTTGTAGTTAAAAAAAAAAAAAACCTTAAAATGAAGGAGAAATCTAATATGTATATACAGTACATATACGCAGTGTTGACTGTGTCCAACACAATGACAAAATACCAAAAAGAAAGACATTAAACAATTTATAACAAGTGTAATAAATATGTTCAAATCTCAACAATTGCATTTGCAGTGCATTAATTGTTTCTTGCATAAAAGACATGTGTGCAATCAGAGTCATAATACTGCAGGTAAAATCCAGAGATCACCAAATTTTTTGGATCATTTTAAGGAGTGTGGTGGATGTAATCACATTACTAATAATCTAATCATTATTAATAATCATAGTCTGTGGCCAAACTTACAACACTTAGATATAAAGTTCATTGTGTTTGTGTTTCCTCTTTTTTTTAATACAAGCGGCTCTATTGCCATGCATTTTTATTTTGATCTCAGTTTGCAACTTTCCCAGAACTGAGTGGCTCATGGTCACTGAACTTGGCATCAGCCTGTTAAAAATATCACAAAGGAACATCAGTGAATGACGTATCCCCCTGGCCTCCACAAAATCCAAAGTGCTTGTGCTGATGCGAGTTTCACGCACTGACAGGAGAGAGGAAGTATGTCTGTGTACGTTTTCATTTGTCCCGGTCATCTGTCATCTTTAGTTGTTTTCGATGTTCAATTAGACTGGTATTTCTTCTTCTTCTATTAGGTTGGGGGTGGGAACCAGATGTATAAACCTGTAGGGGGAGTGGTCTGTAGGTTGTTTTCCCCTGTCAGGGGTCTTGGAGGGGTGATCCTGAGTTTCAGGGGGGTTAGTGGGTATTGTGCCTGAGTTTCAGGGTCATTGGGGTGGGGGTGGGGGAGTCAGGGGCATGGCCAAGGGGGAGTTGGGGGGGCAGTACCCCCCAGGGGCAAGAACTGCCCTCCACAGGGACAAGCTCTGTCCCCCTGTGAAATGCCCTGTCCAGCCTGCCAGAGCTGAACAGATGCTGTTTGACAGTCCCTCCCCCCCAGTCCAACAATCACAATCCCCCTTGGTGCAACAATATTTTCCTGCACCCCCAAACAAGCAAATGCCCACCCACCCATGACATTCTGGTCACACCTCTGAGGTGAGTCCAGGTGTGAATGGTTGCTTTTTGAGAATTATTTTGGGAGGCTGATGATGCCTTTTCCTTTTTCGGGCTTTTCCTCTATTCTTGGGTCCTTGGTTTGTCTTTGAGGAAGGCTCAGCCAGGGTAACCTCAGGTCCCCAGTGCTTTCCTGAACGGCTTATCTTCCTTCTTTTTCTCTTTGGCCTTTGTAGGGATTTCCTTTGCTGTGTAATTGAAGGTTCAGATGACCCCCAGTTTGTGTTCCAGTGGGTAGTGAGAATCAGAACCAGTCTGATTGAACTTTGAAAACAACTAAGGATGAGAGAGGGAGTAGTTTTTGTGCATTTTACTGGAAAAATACTGAATGTCTTGAAATGATATGATGATGAGATGACAAAGTCAAAAAATATTGGATGGTTTTCCATTTATGCTCTAAAAACAAACTGATGACAGTTGAACCAGTTGAACACACTGATCATTATATCTTCTTGAATCAAATGCCAGGGGATAAAAAAGGTTCTTAAAAAATACTGAAGTATGACTGATTCAGAGGGAATCTTTCACATCTTATCTGCTACATATCTCTGTATCTTTACCTGCTAAAGCTAATAGTCTTAAATACTAATGATCTTTACATTCTCACACAGATAAAGATGAGGATAAATGCATGCGCAAACAGTTGTGTAATGTATAATATTATCTAACTCTGAGCCCAACACTGGAGGATATTTCACTGGAGTGCAAACACTCATGTTTGACAATGTAGATTGCAAATGGTGCCCCAAGCTGCCCTTAACTGGATGTGAAAATGAGATGATATAAGGCCCCGAAATGTGTCCAGGGGAAGCACTTTGGTTGAACTGTTAGAACCCCTTCTTCGGGCTCTTTCTTCATTAGCTGCAGGTGAATATAAAGGCGAGGAGGATGAGGAGGAGGTTGAAGGAGACTCTGGATGCGGTGGCCTTCATCAGGACCTCCACAGGGTAATGGTCACTGACCTCTAGTGCCTGAACAGATTCAAGAAGAAGAAATGGATTAGGAACAGCAGAGCACATCTACAAAGATCTAGTATGTTTTACATTAATATTACTGAGTCACACAGCCATAGTGTTACCTGCTCCTCTGTGAGCTGGTATGCTGCTTGGAAGTCAAAGGGTTTGGCTGAGGAAGGAACAACTTGCTGATAAACTTCTCCCCGTGCACAACAATCCTGTAAAAACACACCAGGTTGGACATGTTAAGTCAAAGCTCAGGTTCAAAATGTGCAGTTGTACAAACATCCTACAACTCTGTGACATTAAGTGTAAGTTTCAACACTGACATCCTGGTTTATATCCTGTTAAGAATACAGCTGATAGAAGCAAAGACAAAGTGATGTCTGTGAAATTATGATTTCAACAGGGTAACAGTAGTGTGGCTGAATTATTCATCTATAGCAAACATTTTTGTTTAGACCTTTAAAGATTAAGATTAAGACTGAAGCACTAGTGTGACATTTCTGTGAGTACATGTGTGAAACTGATACTGCTTTCACAACCGTCTGGAGACAGATATGAGACTAAAGCTAGGAGACAACTAAAACACCCACAGTGAGACATACTCAGCTTATTACTGACCTTACAATCACAAAACCCTGAATGTTACTGACACGCTGCATAGGGACAATGCCTATCCATCTGTAGTGAAATACTACTTCAAATTCTTTTACAGTGCTATAAGTTCTTTGAAAATACACCTTGTTATTTGAAGCTTATCAATAATAAACTTAAGATATTACACTTGAGATTATTCTTCTATTCTTTTGTAATGCGTATTTATTGTGTAATGACCATAACAAAAAATTTATTCTGATTTAACTAAGTAAATGGTTTAGATCCATCCATTTAATAATTACTGCAATCATGGAATCATGTTCTTTAACCCTTTAACTGATGTGAGTGGCTTCTCATTTCTTCAACAACCATCAGTTTGATAGAGTGCATAAGGATTGGACAATGTCTGGATGCCAGATTAGAGTAAAATTGTGAAAGAGGCCATGATATACAGGGTGACCCAAAAAAACGGGAATTTTTGAAGTACGTATTGGCAGACATGAGCAAGTGGCAGCACTGCGAGACAGTGAGCCTGAGCAAGTAAACACACCCCCATTTTAGTAACCATTGGCGGCTGTGCAAGAATTGTTCGGTAACCGTGTGATCTCAAGATTCTGTAACGTCCCCTGGCCCCCTAGATCGCCAGATTTGTCTGTTTGTGATTTTTTCTTGTGGGGCTATCTCAAGAGTAAAGTGTACACGACTCGACCAAGAACTCTGGATGAGTTAAAACAGAGAATTCAGGATGAAATTCACAGTATCCCAGCTGAGATGTTGCAGCGGTCAATGAGGAATCTCAACAGCAGATTCCAAGAATGCATTCGTACAGGAGGACGCCATCTACAGGAAGTAATTTTTTAAAAATGAAAATTCCATCATTGTTTCTTAAATGGTATGTTTTAAGGTTTCAATTACTATGAATAAAATATTTTCTTCCATCACTATTTTTATTGGATTGTTAAAAAGTTCCCGTTTTTTGTGTCACCCTGTATAACTTTCACACATGGATTGGCCACTATAGAGACCAGACCTGAATCCCATTGAGAATTCTTTATTATCATTTATTCGTAATATTAAAGCTACACAAACTCCAGAAATTATTCACAGAAAACTGTCATTTTTTGCTGATCAACATAATTATTGTACAAGACAAACCACTGAAACACGGTGTGCTCTGCCTTTAGGCAGAACAAATCAGGTACAGCGAACTGTTTTTTATCGGGCCATGGTTGCATGGAATGGATTGCCAGTGTTTTTGTTGTTGGAAAATAATAGAAAATGTTTTCAAAAGAAATTAAAACTTTTTTTGTTTACAAAACAGGCATGAAATGGAATGAGTATTTCTAATATTGAAAGATGTTTCAAGATTTGTACCAGATAGCTATTGATTGGTGAAGGAGTGCAAATGTATAGTACTTATTTTGTTTGTTTATTCATTTTAATTGCATTGGGCTGTTGCATATGTCCTGTGTGTGTGTGTGTGTGTGTGTGTGTGTGTGTGTGTGTGTGTGTGTGTGTGCGTGTGTGTGTGTGCGTGAATGTTGTAAGATTAATGTAAAAATTTAAAATTGTAATGTAATGTAGAGGAGACCCCAGGAAGAAAAGCAACTGAATCATCAGTTGCTAATGGGAATCTTAATAAATGTAATGAAATCTCTGGGATGTGCTTTACACAGCTGTCTGACTCTCCATTATCAATACAGGATCTTGATGAAAAATGAATGCAGCTATGGATGTAAAAAGTGTTGTGACACTTATTGTGGCACTACATTAGCACTGAATGGCATAAAGCCTGCCCTGGTAAGTGTGTAATCAAAGCTAAAGACAGTCCAACGAAATATTGCAAGTGGGACTTTTTACACATGATTTAAACTTGTATTTTTTCACCAGATCTATGAAAGATTTATGAGTGTGAGTTCACCTGTCATAGGCACAGGAGGTGGACGACCGCACAGTGGTGTCAATATCATCTGAGATAAGCCAGTAAAGATTCTGGTCTGTAATCAGGCGCACCTTCCCCCTATTCTTCTTGGCGAGGTAGCTGCAGTCAGCGTTGAAGTCCCCGAGAAGCATCACATTCTTTACAAATGCACAACAAAGCTCATTGTTCATCTCCAACAGCGCTATGAAGCCGTGTTATTGCAGGTGTTGTACTAAAATTCAGCAAAACAAAGTCAGCTTTTACCTCAGTCCTCCATTTCCTCTTCATGACTTGCAAAACATCATAAAGAGCATCCAACTCCTTCGTAGCGTTGGCTGGAGCTGTGTGCTGAGGTATGAGAACAAACTCCTTTATAGCTGAATGTAAAGATGAGGGGAGAGATTGATATGTTTAGGTGTGAGTTCAAGATGCTTTTTCTGACTTTGGATCAGATTTCTTCAGGTCAGTGAGCTCACCTGTCTTTGGGGCTTTAAAGCGGACAATGAAGGGCTCTCTGGCAAAAGCATCTACATCCCCTGAACGATCATCTGGATACTGATACTGTCCCGTCACTGTCACTGTGTTGGTCCTGTGCACATTAAGGAACACATTGTACTGACTCTTTATGCTTTTAATGGACAGTTTGCATGAGTGTAGATTCATGATAAAACCCACCTGTAAACAAACACGTACTGCTCCTGGTATGAATCAGACCTGCCGAGTCTCTCACTGGCTACGACATCATAGTGGTTGTTAGTGTCATAACTGAATATTAAAAAGAAAGATCTGTTAGAACAGCTGTTTACTTCTCTGTGTGAGAAATGTCTAACTCTTCACTTACAGCTGTACCAACATCGTGCTGGTGTTTTGTTTGTGTAGACCTTGTCCTTTCTACAAACTTACCCTTAAAACAACTTTAAAAACAACCATTAACCCTCAAATGCAATGAAAGTATCAAGAAGACATAAATGTTGCTGCATTACTCTCAGTAATATATGGCCACACACACAAGTAGACAATGTGCACCTCCCAAAATACACTTCTGTTTAGAGCAACACATAGTCATAGCTACCACGCCCTTACACATTATTCACACTGCTAGGTGAGATGTTTGGAGTGCGTACAGTTGCGGAAAAAATGATTAGACCACCCCTTGTTTTCTTCAGTTTCTTGTTCATTTTAATGCCTGGTACAACTAAAGGTACATTTGTTTGGACAAATATAATAATAATAGCAAGAAAAAAAAAAAAAGCTCATAAGAGTTTAATTTAAGAGCTAATATCTCGCTATTTTCCAAGTTTTCTTGATAATAACCAAAATCCCTTCAGTTCTTACATTATAGCTATGGCATTGTACTGCCAAAAACAGTAATTTTAGGCATTCCATGTTTTCTTTTCTGTCTGATTTAGTCACATGATACACACAGAAGTTAGTACTTGATTGCATAACCATTGTTTTTGATGACTTTTGATGGTCTAATAATTTTTTTCCGTGACTGTATTTGAGTAAGTGTGTGTGTGTGTGTGTGTGTGTGTGTGTGTGTGTGTGTGTGTGTGTGTGTGTGTGTGTGTGTGTGTGTGTGTGCATGAAAGGGTGAATGAACACCTGTTAAGCTGGGCCATCAGTGCTGGTAAAGCTGTATGTTTGCTGTCTCTCACTTCTTGAAGCAAACACACATCACAGCGAGAGATGATCTGGAACAGACATAAGAGAGAGAAAACATCAGGGACTGTCTACATGGGAGGTGTTTGTTTCATGTTGTTTCAGTCGCCATTTTTAGTCTCATGCTGCTTTAACAGATCTATTTACAGCAAGTGAACTTTTTCATGCCTTAAGATTTTAGCAACAGTTAATGTGTGTTGGGTCAGCTCTGTCCCATATAGACACCAACAGACAGATGAAGGTGGTGCTGTGTGTTGCCTTCATTATGCAGGTGTGTACAAATGCATTAACTGCCCTGGAATTCTTCAGGAAATCTAAACTGGTGTCAAATATTTTTCTGTTTAAATTAACTTAGTCAGGTTGAATATAATCATGCTTTGTTTTACCTTCACAAGAGTTTGCATCACATTGCTCTTCTTGGATTTGGAGTCACCAAAGTGTTGCATATTGAAGGAGCATATTCTGAAATCTGAAGCCCCCTGAATGCCACACACTGCACTGAGGAAGGAGAGGAGGAAGAGGAACAAAGACCTCATGACGCCAAAGTGTAACCTAGAGCACAAGAACAAAACAACAAAACACAGACAAGGACGATTTGAGTTAATTAAATGTTTTACCGTGTGTGTGAACAAAATGTGTAGAGGCTTTATCTGAAAAAGGACATAATGATATGACAGTAGTATTTTTCTGCTTTTCTTTATCTGCATTTAAAGTGCATAAAATAAGAGAGTGGTAAGAGAGAATGTCTGGGGTGTGAATGTGAAAATGTCAGGGTGGTGTGACTGTCAAAACTTTACACCCAATTATTCAGCCTGTGTAAAAATAATGAAATTCGTGATAATACACCTTCTAATTGACTTAGACTGCTCTGATAATAATAATTAGTCATATTTAAGTTTTGATCTTTATACTTATTTTTCTTTCATGGTTTCACCTCTTGACATTTTCAGACATTTTCTTCTTTTTGCTAAAAAAAAAAAAAATCATACAAATGTCATTTCTAACAACATAACACCACATGTCTGTCTCACCTACTCTTATTTGTCTTTGACCTAAGAGCACCACAGGTCATACTTAAACAAATCCACCACATGTACACACATAATTAGAGTAGATAACACATATGTACACAGCGGTCATTGACAGGAATATGACAGCATGATGTTTGACATCACTGGAAAGGCTGAAGATATGAAAATAACCTGATTCATACATTGTTTTTGGAGGATATTTTGTCCTAAATGTATATTTTCAATAACTTTGACAGCAAAAATGTCTGATGTAACCAGAAAAACCTTGTAACGACTAATTAAATCTGCTTAAAAAATGTAAAATTCAGAGCAAAAAATGTCTGGTTTGGCCAAATCTTAGATCATTTAAAAGTCAATAAAACAAAATTTATATTGTATAATATTATGGGGTGTTTTGTGGTTATACCATGTGGCCTTTTCAAGTGCATTCTTACTTTAGATTAAAAGTTGTGGTGCAAATCTCATTTCAGTTCATGTGAAACCAGCATAAATACATAAAGTACATTTTAAGAATCCTGATTCATGCTTTTAAAGGAGGTTTTGCCCATTTCTATTCATCACTTGCAGTTTTCATCAGACTAAAACCAGCCCTATTGGTTAACTCTGGCTCATTCACTATAAATGAGATTAATTAGTTTGCACAGTCCCTGTTAAATGACAAAATAAATGAAACCAG